>NC_086453.1:128983904-129087144 GCF_028390025.1 Pseudophryne corroboree
CCCTGCACTCTCGCACAGCTCAGCCAACAACTGGGGTGCCAATCAGAGCCTGACCCACTCAGAGGTGGGACCCATAGTACAATACAGGATTATCCACAAGGTGGAACAGATAGCACTCTCCAGATTTCAATTCAATAATCAAAAAAAATCAAAAAAAGGTAATTTTTAATGTAAGAAACAATCTCATAGTTCCAAGGTAATGTCCATATTCATCCAACGTTTCGGTCCACACCAGGACCTTTGTCAAGGAATTACAGCATGGTCAGCACAACAGCATCACAACAGGAGTCAGTAGTACAGGTAACTGGAGTCTGGAGATATTGCCTCACCGGCCCCTGCTAAATAGCCAGCATTATGGCGCCAATCCCGCCCCCACACATACAGAAAGAGAAAGCCTTTGGATACATAAACTGGACACGATAGCACCAAAGGGAATGAATGAAAACAACCCTTTATCAGTTTTTTTGAAATAGACTAATAAACTCTTTGGCGATAATTCCTATCGCACTTATTGACAGTTTATGTAAAATGCACTTGTGACAAATCCCATGGATTGTGGTGTTTACTGTATATTTTGCTTGTTCCTCTCTCTTTCTTCATCTTGTTTTTTCTATTTTCTCTATTTTTTCTATTAATTTCATTCTGTTAGAGTGTTAAGATATAATCCTAATTCTGTGACCTCACTGGCCTCTGCTACACCCAGCTAATTTAATAGATATACCTTAAATTGTGCCATTTATAATTAAGCCCTGTGTTGAACCACACTTAGGTGGGTGATGTTGATTATGGTCCGGACATGATGGACATAATACCATCGCCACCGGATTGAAATTTGTCTACTTGTTATGCTCACTCTCCGTAGCAATTTTCCCCTTATATTTAAATATACACATCTTGCATATTTTTAACACTCCTGGGATTCCCCAGAAGTGTTGATTGCTGCTGAGTTGAATTATAGTTTGCGCTAATGTCATGGCCCGCAGCTCACTTCTGGCAACAACGGCGGTGACGCTTGCGTTCCACTTCGTTAGTTTCCCGTTTCCGGATTGCGTTCCATAGTGTGCTTGAGACTTCATTAACCTGATGATACACGCAGCTCACTTCCGGTGAAAACGGAAGTGACGTTTGCGCTCCAGCCTGCGCTCCACCACACGTCCAGTGTGCTGAGACTCCATTAACCTGATGATGCAAAGAGACCACTTCCGGTAAAACTGGAAGTGACGTTTGCGCTCCAGCCAGCGCTCCACCACACGTTCTGTGTGTGTGGGGGCGGGATTGGCGCCATAATGCTGGCTATTTAGCAGGGGCCGGTGAGGCAATATCTCCAGACTCCAGTTACCTATACTACTGACTCCTGTTGTGATGCTGTTGTGCTGACCATGCTGTAATTCCTTGACAAAGGTCCTGGTGTGGACTGAAACGTTGGATGAATATGGACATTACCTTGGAACTGTGAGATTGTTTCTTACATTAAAAATTACCTTTTTTTTTATTTTATTTTATTATTGAATTGAAATCTGGAGAGTGCTATCTGTTCCACCTTGTGGATAATCCTGTATTGTACTATGGGTCCCACCTCTGAGTGGGTCGGGCTCTGATTGGCACCCCAGTTGTTGGCTGAGCTGTGTGAGAGTGCAGGGATTTCTATTTTGTGTGTGTATATATATATATATATATATATATATACAATGCGGGCGGTGTGCGGCACTCAGGCTGACAAGAAGGAAATCGCCACTGTCCAAACTTCTTCAACGTTCCAATTTTACTAAGAAAATTGTCATCAGGAAAATATACAGTACAAAATCGTGCTTACCTTATACCCTTCACCAAAGTGCTGTGTGTGGCGGCCGTTCTGCGGGGACCCGTTCGCTGCTGCGGCTCAGTGTGATGACGTCATCGCGTATAGCGCGATGCGCGTCAGTGAGAGACCGGTCACCATGGTAACCCGGTGTAGCTCTCCTGTGTGTAAACATACAAAGCATAAAGGCATATGGAGAGGATCCTAAACCATGGATGAGTGCAATCATGATTGGTATATTGAGGGCCACACATAAATATTAGTGATGAGCGCCTGAAATTTTTCGGGTTTTGTGTTTTGGTTTTGGGTTCGGTTCCGCGGCCGTGTTTTGGGTTCGACCGCGTTTTGGCAAAACCTCACCGAATTTTTTTTGTCGGATTCGGGTGTGTTTTGGATTCGGGTGTTTTTTTCAAAAAACCCTAAAAAACAGCTTAAATCATAGAATTTGGGGGTCATTTTGATCCCATATTATTATTAACCTCAAAAACCATAATTTCCACTCATTTTCAGTCTATTCTGAATACCTCACACCTCACAATATTATTTTTAGTCCTAAAATTTGCACCGAGGTCGCTGGATGACTAAGCTAAGCGACCCTAGTGGCCGACACAAACACCTGGCCCATCTAGGAGTGGCACTGCAGTGTCACGCAGGATGTCCCTTCCAAAAAACCCTCCCCAAACAGCACATGACGCAAAGAAAAAAAGAGGCGCAATGAGGTAGCTGTGTGAGTAAGATTAGCGACCCTAGTGGCCGACACAAACACCGGGCCCATTTAGGAGTGGCACTGCAGTGTCACGCAGGATGTCCCTTCCAAAAAACCCTCCCCAAACAGCACATGACGCAAAGAAAAAAAGAGGCGCAATGAGGTAGCTGTGTGAGTAAGATTAGCGACCCTAGTGGCCGACAAAAACACCGGGCCCATCTAGGAGTGGCACTGCAGTGTCACGTAGGATGTCCCTTCCAAAAAACCCTCCCCAAACAGCACATGACGCAAAGAAAAAAAGAGGCGCAATGAGGTAGCTGTGTGAGTAAGATTAGCGACCGTAGTGGCCGACACAAACACCGGGCCCATTTAGGAGTGGCACTGCAGTGTCACGCAGGATGTCCCTTCCAAAAAACCCTCCCCAAACAGCACATGACGCAAAGAAAAAAAGAGGCGCAATGAGGTAGCTGTGTGAGTAAGATTAGCGACCCTAGTGGCCGACACAAACACCGGGCCCATCTAGGAGTGGCACTGCAGTGTCACGTAGGATGTCCCTTCCCAAAAACCCTCCCCAAACAGCACAAGACGCAAAGAAAAAAAGAGGCGCAATGAGGTAGCTGTGTGAGTAAGATTAGCGACCGTAGTGGCCGACACAAACACCGGGCCCATTTAGGAGTGGCACTGCAGTGTCACGCAGGATGTCCCTTCCAAAAAACCCTCCCCAAACAGCACATGACGCAAAGAAAAATAAAAGAAAAAAGAGGTGCAAGATGGAATTGTCCTTGGGCCCTCCCACCCACCCTTATGTTGTATAAACAAAACAGGACATGCACACTTTAACCAACCCATCATTTCAGTGACAGGGTCTGCCACACGACTGTGACTGATATGATGGGTTGGTTTGGACCCCCCCCAAAAAAGAAGCAATTAATCTCTCCTTGCACAAACTGGCTCTACAGAGGCAAGATGTCCACCTCATCATCATCCTCCGATATATCACCGTGTACATCCCCCTCCTCACAGATTATCAATTCGTCCCCACTGGAATCCACCATCTCAGCTCCCTGTGTACTTTGTGGAGGCAATTGCTGCTGGTCAATGTCTCCGCGGAGGAATTGATTATAATTCATTTTAATGAACATCATCTTCTCCACATTTTCTGGATGTAACCTCGTACGCCGATTGCTGACAAGGTGAGCGGCGGCACTAAACACTCTTTCGGAGTACACACTTGTGGGAGGGCAACTTAGGTAGAATAAAGCCAGTTTGTGCAAGGGCCTCCAAATTGCCTCTTTTTCCTGCCAGTATAAGTATGGACTGTGTGACGTGCCTACTTGGATGCGGTCACTCATATAATCCTCCACCATTCTTTCAATGGGGAGAGAATCATATGCAGTGACAGTAGACGACATGTCCGTAATCGTTGTCAGGTCCTTCAGTCCGGACCAGATGTCAGCATCAGCAGTCGCTCCAGACTGCCCTGCATCACCGCCAGCGGGTGGGCTCGGAATTCTGAGCCTTTTCCTCGCACCCCCAGTTGCGGGAGAATGTGAAGGAGGAGATGTTGTTGACAGGTCGCGTTCCGCTTGACTTGACAATTTTCTCACCAGCAGGTCTTTCAACCCCAGCAGACTTGTGTCTGCCGGAAAGAGAGATCCAAGATAGGCTTTAAATCTAGGATCGAGCATGGTGGCCAAAATGTAGTGCTCTGATTTCAACAGATTGACCACCCGTGAATCCTTGTTAAGCGAATTAATGGCTCCATCCACAAGTCCCACATGCCTAGCGGAATCGCTCCGTGTTAGCTCCTCCTTCAATGTCTCCAGCTTCTTCTGCAAAAGCCTGATGAGGGGAATGACCTGACTCAGGCTGGCAGTGTCTGAACTGACTTCACGTGTGGCAAGTTCAAAGGGCAGCAGAACCTTGCACAACGTTGAAATCATTCTCCACTGCGCTTGAGACAGGTGCATTCCACCTCCTATATCGTGCTCAATTGTATAGGCTTGAATGGCCTTTTGCTGCTCCTCCAACCTCTGAAGCATATAGAGGGTTGAATTCCACCTCGTTACCACTTCTTGCTTCAGATGATGGCAGGGCAGGTTCAGTAGTTTTTGGTGGTGCTCCAGTCTTCTGTACGTGGTGCCTGTACGCCGAAAGTGTCCCGCAATTCTTCTGGCCACCGACAGCATCTCTTGCACGCCCCTGTCGTTTTTTAAATAATTCTGCACCACCAAATTCAAGGTATGTGCAAAACATGGGACGTGCTGGAATTTGCCCATATTTAATGCACACACAATATTGCTGGCGTTGTCCGATGCCACAAATCCACAGGAGAGTCCAATTGGGGTAAGCCATTCCGCGATGATCTTCCTCAGTTGCCGTAAGAGGTTTTCAGCTGTGTGCGTATTCTGGAAAGCGGTGATACAAAGCGTAGCCTGCCTAGGAAAGAGTTGGCGTTTGCGAGATGCTGCTACTGGTGCCGCCGCTGCTGTTCTTGCGGCGGGAGTCCATACATCTACCCAGTGGGCTGTCACAGTCATATAGTCCTGACCCTGCCCTGCTCCACTTGTCCACATGTCCGTGGTTAAGTGGACATTGGGTACAGCTGCATTTTTTAGGACACTGGTGAGTCTTTTTCTGAGGTCTGTGTACATTTTCGGTATCGCCTGCCTAGAGAAATGGAACCTAGATGGTATTTGGTACCGGGGACACAGTACCTCCAACAAGTCTCTAGTTGGCTCTGCAGTAATGATGGATACCGGAACCACGTTTCTCACCACCCAGGATGCCAAGGCCTCAGTTATCCGCTTTGCAGTAGGATGACTGCTGTGATATTTCATCTTCCTCGCAAAGGACTGTTGGACAGTCAATTGCTTGGTGGAAGTAGTAAAAGTGGTCTTACGACTTCCCCTCTGGGATGACCATCGACTCCCAGCAGCAACAACAGCAGCGCCAGCAGCAGTAGGCGTTACACGCAAGGATGCATCGGAGGAATCCCAGGCAGGAGAGGAATCATCAGAATTGCCAGTGACATGGCCTGCAGGACTATTGGCATTCCTGGGGAAGGAGGAAATTGACACTGAGGGAGTTGGTGGGGTGGTTTGCGTGAGCTTGGTTACAAGAGGAAGGGATTTACTGGTCAGTGGACTGCTTCCGCTGTCACCCAAAGTTTTTGAACTTGTCACTGACTTATTATGAATGCGCTGCAGGTGACGTATAAGGGAGGATGTTCCGAGGTGGTTAACGTCCTTACCCCTACTTATTACAGCTTGACAAAGGGAACACACGGCTTGACACCTGTTGTCCGCATTTCTGTTGAAATAGTTCCACACCGAAGAGCTGATTTTTTTGGTATTTTCACCAGGCATGTCAACGGCCATATTCCTCCCACGGACAACAGGTGTCTCCCTGGGTGCCTGACTTAAACAAACCACCTCACCATCAGAATCCTCCTGGTCAATTTCCTCCCCAGCGCCAGCAACACCCATATCCTCCTCATCCTGGTGTACTTCAACACTGACATCTTCAATCTGACTATCAGGAACTGGACTGCGGGTGCTCCTTCCAGCACTTGCAGGGGGCGTGCAAATGGTGGAAGGCGCATGCTCTTCACGTCCAGTGTTGGGAAGGTCAGGCATCGCAACCGACACAATTGGACTCTCCTTGTGGATTTGGGATTTCGAAGAACGCACAGTTCTTTGCGGTGCTACTGCTTTTGCCAGCTTGAGTCTTTTCATTTTTCTAGCGAGAGGCTGAGTGCCTCCATCCTCATGTGAAGCTGAACCACTAGCCATGAACATAGGCCAGGGCCTCAGCCGTTCCTTGCCACTCCGTGTGGTAAATGGCATATTGGCAAGTTTACGCTTCTCCTCCGACAATTTTATTTTAGGTTTTGGAGTCCTTTTTTTACTGATATTTGGTGTTTTGGATTTGACATGCTCTGTACTATGACATTGGGCATCGGCCTTGGCAGACGACGTTGCTGGCATTTCATCGTCTCGGCCATGACTAGTGGCAGCAGCTTCAGCACGAGGTGGAAGTGGATCTTGATCTTTCCCTAATTTTGGAACCTCAACATTTTTGTTCTCCATATTTTAATAGGCACAACTAAAAGGCACCTCAGGTAAACAATGGAGATGGATGGATACTAGTATACAATTATGGACGAACTGCCGAGTGCCGACACAGAGGTAGCTACAGCCGTGGACTACCGTACTGTACTGTGTCTGCTGCTAATATAGACTGGTTGATAAAGAGATGTAGTAGTATGTATGTATAAAGAAGAAAGAAAAAAAAACCACGGGTAGGTGGTATACAATTATGGACGGACTGCCGAGTGCCGACACAGAGGTAGCTACAGCCGTGAACTACCGTACTGTACTGTGTCTGCTGCTAATATAGACTGGTTGATAAAGAGATGTAGTAGTATGTATGTATAAAGAAGAAAGAAAAAAAAACCACGGGTAGGTGGTATACAATTATGGACGGACTGCCGAGTGCCGACACAGAGGTAGCTACAGCCGTGGACTACCGTACTGTACTGTGTCTGCTGCTAATATAGACTGGTTGATAAAGAGATGTAGTAGTATGTATGTATAAAGAAGAAAGAAAAAAAAACCACGGGTAGGTGGTATACAATTATGGACGGACTGCCGAGTGCCGACACAGAGGTAGCTACAGCCGTGGACTACCGTACTGTACTGTGTCTGCTGCTAATATAGACTGGTTGATAAAGAGATGTAGTAGTATGTATGTATAAAGAAGAAAGAAAAAAAAACCACGGGTAGGTGGTATAAAATTATGGACGGACTGCCGAGTGCCGACACAGAGGTAGCTACAGCCGTGAACTACCGTACTGTACTGTGTCTGCTGCTAATATAGACTGGTTGATAAAGAGATGTAGTAGTATGTATGTATAAAGAAGAAAGAAAAAAAAACCACGGGTAGGTGGTATACAATTATGGACGGACTGCCGAGTGCCGACACAGAGGTAGCTACAGCCGTGGACTACCGTACTGTACTGTGTCTGCTGCTAATATAGACTGGTTGATAAAGAGATGTAGTAGTATGTATGTATAAAGAAGAAAGAAAAAAAAACCACGGGTAGGTGGTATACAATTATGGACGGACTGCCGAGTGCCGACACAGAGGTAGCTACAGCCGTGAACTACCGTACTGTACTGTGTCTGCTGCTAATATAGACTGGTTGATAAAGAGATGTAGTAGTATGTATGTATAAAGAAGAAAGAAAAAAAAACCACGGGTAGGTGGTATACAATTATGGACGGACTGCCGAGTGCCGACACAGAGGTAGCTACAGCCGTGGACTACCGTACTGTACTGTGTCTGCTGCTAATATAGACTGGTTGATAAAGAGATGTAGTAGTATGTATGTATAAAGAAGAAAGAAAAAAAAAACACGGGTAGGTGGTATACAATTATGGACGGACTGCCGAGTGCCGACACAGAGGTAGCTACAGCCGTGAACTACCGTACTGTACTGTGTCTGCTGCTAATATAGACTGGTTGATAAAGAGATGTAGTAGTATGTATGTATAAAGAAGAAAGAAAAAAAAAACACGGGTAGGTGGTATACAATTATGGACGGACTGCCGAGTGCCGACACAGAGGTAGCTACAGCCGTGGACTACCGTACTGTACTGTGTCTGCTGCTAATATAGACTGGTTGATAAAGAGATGTAGTAGTATGTATGTATAAAGAAGAAAGAAAAAAAAACCTCGGGTAGGTGGTATACAATTATGGACGGACTGCCGAGTGCCGACACAGAGGTAGCTACAGCCGTGAACTACCGTACTGTACTGTCTGCTGCTAATATAGACTGGTTGATAAAGAGATGTAGTAGTATGTATGTATAAAGAAGAAAGAAAAAAAAACCACGGGTAGGTGGTATACAATTATGGATGGACTGCCGAGTGCCGACACAGAGGTAGCTACAGCCGTGAACTACCGTACTGTGTCTGCTGCGACTGGATGATAAATAATGATATAAAAAATATATATATATCACTACTGCAGCCGGACAGGTATATATTATATAATGACGGACCTGCTGGACACTGTCTGTCAGCAGAATGAGTTTTTTATAGAATAAAAAAAAAAACACCACACAAGTGAAGTCACACGACGAGTGTTTAACTTTTTTCAGGCAATCACAATATAGTATACTACTAACTATACTGGTGGTCAGTGTGGTCAGGTCACTGGTCAGTCACACTGGCAGTGGCACTCCTGCAGCAAAAGTGTGCACTGTTTAATTTTAATATAATATGTACTCCTGGCTCCTGCTATAACCTATAACTGGCACTGCAGTGCTCCCCAGTCTCCCCCACAATTATAAGCTGTGTGAGCTGAGCACAGTCAGATATATATACATAGATGATGCAGCACACTGGGCTGAGCAGTGCACACAGATATGGTATGTGACTGAGTCACTGTGTGTATCGTTTTTTTCAGGCAGAGAACGGATATATTAAATAAAACAAAACTGCACTGTCTGGTGGTCACTGTGGGTCACTAGTAAACTCTGCACTCTCTACACTTCTACAGTACTCCTAAGCTCCAGTAAATCAGGTCAATATCTCTCTCTCTCTCTCTCTTCTAATCTAAATGGAGAGGACGCCAGCCACGTCCTCTCCCTATCAATCTCAATGCACGTGTGAAAATGGCGGCGACGCGCGGCTCCTTATATAGAATCCGAGTCTCGCGAGAATCCGACAGCGTCATGATGACGTTCGGGCGCGCTCGGGTTAACCGAGCAAGGCGGGAGGATCCGAGTCTGCTCGGACCCGTGAAAAAAACCATGAAGTTCGGGCGGGTTCGGATTCAGAGAAACCGAACCCGCTCATCTCTAATAAATATAAGGTGCCACATAGTAGTAGCCTCCTGACTAGAAAAAAAGGATACTGGGGCCGCTGCTTAGGATCTATGGAGGACTACACAATCAGGTATAGGGGCTAGAAATATAATTAGAACACATACTGTACTAAATCAGTTAAAGCAACCGGCTGGCACTTAATGTAACAGACAGCTTGCTCAAAGATAGATAGTTAAGTAACTGGATGGGACCTCCCCAGGGGACACCGGCTATGAATGTTAATAAACAATAGTAACCAGTAATGCACCAATCATGTACAGGACATTCCCAAGGTCCCCATAGGAGGTTAGAAGAAACATGCTACTGGTAATGCTTCATTTAGTCCTCGTGGTGTAATCACATCCAATTTCTGAATCCATCTGGATTCACATCTCAGGAGAGCCTTGTGTCTATCTCCGCCTCTGATCCTAGTAGGGATGTGGTCTATCATGCGGTAACGTAGGCTGGCCAAGGAATGCTTAAAGGTTGCGAAGTGGCGTGCCACCGGCTGTTCACTAGTCCCTTTGGATAGAGCCATTCTAATGGCCGATCTGTGGGCTGTCATCCTTTCCTTAAATTTTCTCTTGGTTTTGCCGACGTAACTAAGGCCGCATGGGCAGATGATTTTGTAGATCACAAAAGTGGATTCACATGTAAGATGGTGTTGAATGCGTATTTTGTGGCCCAAATGTGGATGGCAAAAGGTGTCTCCTGGAATGAGATGCTGGCATGTTGTGCAAGTACAACGGAAGCAGCCGAGTTTACGGGTTGTCAGAAAGGTTGTACTGACAGGTTTTGTTTTGAGAGAAATGTCCGTTTTAACTAGCATATCTCTAAGATTTTTTGATCGTTGGTAACAAGGCATGATCTTGGTATTCTGTAAATTCAACTTGTTATCAGTTTGGATAAGGGGCCAATGCTTTTTCGTGATTTTATTTGTCTCGTCTGAGGCAATGTTAAAGGTACTTTTCCATGGTAGTTTTAATCCTGCAGTAGTCTTTGCTTTCTTCCGTAGTAATACACCTCTGTCCATTGATAGTACTTTAGACTTAGTGATATTCAGTTGTTTAGAATCATAACCTCGCAGTATGAATCGACTAATGAGGTCATCCATTTGAGCTGATGCCATATCTTTATCTGTGTTAATCCGATGAATTCTGATCATCTGCGAGTATGGGAGGCCTAATTTTAGCCCTTTAGGATGACAACTGGAGTTGTGGAGAAATGTGTTCCTGTCTGTTGGTTTTGAGAACACTGTAGTACTGATGCTTGAGTTAGTGATAGAGATTTTGACGTCCAGGAAGTCGACGGTATTCAGATCCATTTTATACATCAGTTTAACAGGGCTCTTGGATGCATTGTGTGTGTCCAAGATGTTCTGTAGTGCTTCTTGAGGGCCCTTCCAAATGATCAAACGATCATCTATGAATCTCTTGTATAGGATGATATTGGCTGAAACTGTGGGGTCAGAGAAAAATGTCCTGCTCAACATCGAACGTGTATATGTTCGCATACGTGGGTGCCACGGCCGATCCCATGGCACACCCACGTAATTGGAGAAAAAATGCATTATCAAACAAAAAGAAATTCTTCGTTAACACAAGCTCTAATAGGTGTTACAGAATTTCAACATGAGCAGGGTCAAATTCCAATTTATCAGACAGTACTTTCTTTACAGCGTTAAGGCCCTCAGGGTGTGGGATTATCGTGTATAGGCTGGTTAATATCCCAGTCCTGAGTATTAGTAGGTGCAAAAGGTAGATTCACTATCTTGATGTTCACTAAGGTATATATGTGTTTTAATGTTTCACTTTGTTTTAACCTTGTACCTGTGCAGGCTCCGTAGTTACTACAGCGCCTGCAGGCATTGTATGCCGGTTTCCATGGAAATCTCCCTGCCGCACTGAGCGTCGTGACGTCATGGCCCAGCGACATGGAGGTGAGTTGCGGAGGCTGGCGGGCGGTCGAGCCGTGCGGACAGGTGAGAACAGTTTGCACACTGATGTTTTCTGTCTGTGTATTGTATAAATGTTTAGTTTGTCTCACACCTTGTTTGTCAAGCCCTGAGGACGGGGAGTTTCCCCGAAACATGTCGGCAATAAAGAGAAACTTTTCTATTTGAATCAGCCTGCGTGAGTGCCGCCACACATCCGTTTGTACATTGTTGGCTTATGCTAAACTGACTAGGAGGGCACCGCAGCACAGTTTATTGTTACCATTGGAGTGCCGGAAATTTCCTTTTATTATATCAGGTGGCCACTATGCTGTGACTATCCTTATCATGGCACCCGATTACTAAACAATACTCAGGACTGGGATATTCAGTGCAGCTATGTTCCATGCTGCTTTTTAAATTATTTTTTTTCATCTGATTAGTGCACCAGGAGTACCTATTATATTATTAAGCACTAAAGCTTTATACCAATTATGGAAGTCAATACTGATATGGATATGACCTTGGAATTGGTGCATCAGGATGCTCGTGAACGGCTACGTTTTTCAGATGTGGAGGCTAAAGCTATCTTGGTGGAAAGAAGATTAATTGATGAACCTGTAATCAATACTAATGAAGAATTATTTCGGATGTGGTCTAAACTAAACCAAAGGGAATGTGATTACACATATCATGGAATCACATTGTCGGATTACTACCGTAGTAATCTGATACCGAGGGGTTTTAGGATTGCTAACTCGCCGACGATTGGCCGCTATAACGCCCAATTCTGTCGTCGGTGGGTAGCAATCTTGAATAAGTGCTCCATGGACTTAATCTTACTGGTGGTGGAGGAGTCTACCAGAGAGCTGGGTCTTGTGAAGGAGCAGATTCAGGCCTTTGAGCAACAACATAAGGCAAACCTCATTGCTGATACGCCGAATGATTGGATTAATAAGCTCAATGTCCAAATCGAGCAGTATCGGCAAGATTTAATAAGATTTAAAAAGGATAAATTGAATAAAGTTAAAAGGGACTACGAACAGAGACAAGTATATCCCTGGTTGGGCAGCTCCAGGCCTAATCAAACACAACAGGCGTACAGACGTCAACAACAGATGTGGCGTCGTAGGGAGCAGCCAGGGATGACCTCCTCAGCTAGTGATTCTGACACTACTTCGGCCCCTTCAACATCAACTGAAGGAGCTGTCCCTTTAGGGCCACACCAAGCAGGAGTACGTACCCGTTCCAACCGTACTCCAATAAGCGGAAGAGGCAGAGGACGCGAAGGTCGCGGCAGAATCAAAGGATCCTACGTGCCGAGACCACAACGTCCCTAAAAGAATTGGTCTTTAACCTCTCGTCTACACCGCTTACTGACCACGAATATGGACTTTTAGCCAAAGGACTTTCTTTCATCCCCACGACAATTACTGATCCTTTAGAATGGAAAACCGAAGTGTATCGTCTGAATAAGACACTAAAACGTAAGGAATACTTTAACAACCGACCACCTGCACCAGCACCTTTGGAGACGTCATCAGTTGAGATACCCCCACAACTACGGAAGATAGCTCCGAGATCAAACTTTGACCCCCCAAGTCAGAACTCCTCCATTAGGACTTTTGTCCGCATGCTGGAAAGGGAGGGTCAACAAGCCATGAAAGATCCGGTATATTTTAATTTAAGCAAAGAAGAAAGATCAACGCTTAAAGAACTGTCTAATAGAACAGACATAGTAATCCGCAAGGCGGATAAGGGGGGATCCATAGTGGTCCAAGACATTGGGGACTATGTCATTGAATGTGAAAGACAGCTGAATGACCTTACAGTATATAGACGTCTTCATAAGGATCCGACTAGGGAGTTTAAACTTGAATTAGATTCCTTTTTGTTAGATTCTAAGAATCATGGTATTATAACACAAGATATTTACTCATCCCTTATGGTTGAATTCCCTTTAGCACCCCTGTTCTATACCTTGCCTAAGGTGCATAAGACATTGGAGAAACCCCCTGGTCGCCCAATTGTGTCGGCCAGGGGCTCTCTATATCAACCAATCTCAGTTTTTTTAGACGCATTTCTTAATCCCTGTATTCAGGCTTTGCCATCTTTTCTTAAAGATACATCATCATTATTGTTACAATTACAACATTTGGGCAGATTGCCCGAACATACATTGTTGTGCACTGCTGATGTCACTAGCCTCTACACCTGCATCCCATATGATGCAGGTGTGGAGGCAGTGAGAAGACTCATAAAGGGTAATGTGACGTATCAGGGCCCTGAGATTTCGTTCTTCTTACACCTACTAGATCTGGTGTTACAAAGAAATTATTTTATGTTTAATGGTAATTTTTATTTGCAAATAGCGGGCTGTGCGATGGGGTCTGCGGTGGCCCCATCGTACGCTAACGCATTCATGTATCAAGTAGAGAAGGATATGTTCTATTTAGATCCTATCATTAGTCCTCAAGTGTTGTACTACAGACGCTTTATTGACGATCTCATTGTGTTTTGGAAAGGCTCCAGGGCAGATTTGTCATTGGTATGGAGTAAACACAATGCTACATCACACCCAATAAAGTTTACCTTTATTATTGATGAGAACCAAATTAATTATTTGGATGTCTGTATTCGCATTAGGGACTGTCAGTTGAGTACGTCCCTTTTTGTTAAATCTACGGACAGAAATACTTTATTAAACTATCAAAGTTTCCATCCACTCGCATTACGTAAGGGATTACCGTATTCCCAGTTTATGCGTGTTAGGCGTATTACCTCGGACCCTGTTGAAGCTGGCTTGGCTTTGGATGACATGCTTAAGAAATTTGCACAGAGAGGATATCCTGTTAGGAGTTGCAGCAATCTAAAGAGGCTGTTTTGAATAAATCTAGAGAAGAGATTTTGTCTATGGACAATAAAACAACATCCATAGCTAACAAACTTCCGTGGGTTAGTAAGTTTTCCACTAGCTCTGGACGTGCAGTTAAGAAAGCTAAACAATTATGGCCGATTATCCAATCTGAGCCAGCTTTAAAATGTTTATCTGATACTAGTTTATTACCCAGTCACACTCGAGGTAATAATATAGGTAATTTTGTAGTAAAACTTGATGTTACTAATATGACTAGGTCTAATTCTACACATTTTCTTAGACCAAAAACAGGATGTTACAGATGTTTGGGTTGCGCCACATGCAACACCTTACTGACAGGCACAACATTCAACCATCCGCAAACTGGCAGGAAGCTACCTATTAAGCATCATCTTACGTGTACGTCAACTTATGTTGTCTACATGCTTACTTGCCCGTGTGGTCTTGCCTATGTGGGCAAGACCATACGACAATTTAGAGAGAGGATGGCACTCCACAGAAGCGCCTTAAAAAAAGCATTTGAGAAAGGGTCTAGTGACCAACTGTTTGCCCGCCATTGTTTAGGGGTTAAACATGGGGTGGCTAGCATTAGGGCCATCCTTATTGACCATACCCCTCCGACTTTGAGGGGTGGAAATAGGGATCGGTTGCTCCTTCAAAAGGAGTCCCGGTGGATATTCAATTTGGGTACCCAATACCCTGGCGGCCTCAATGAAAATTTGGGACTGCAATGCTTTTTATGAATATTTGACTAAGTTAATAGAAAGTAATAGGTCATTTATCTGTACAGGTTCTCCATAAAATCTTAATAGTTAATTGAAGTTAAATTGCATAACCTTAATAGGTAGATTTACGAATAATATCATTAGTAGGTGCAAAAGGTAGATTCACTATCTTGATGTTCACTAAGGTATATATGTGTTTTAATGTTTCACTTTGTTTTAACCTTGTACCTGTGCAGGCTCCGTAGTTACTACAGCGCCTGCAGGCATTGTATGCCGGTTTCCATGGAAATCTCCCTGCCGCACTGAGCGTCGTGACGTCATGGCCCAGTGACACGGAGGTGAGTTGCGGAGGCTGGCGGGCGGTCGAGCCGTGCGGACAGGTGAGAACAGTTTGCACACTGATGTTTTCTGTCTGTGTATTGTATAAATGTTTAGTTTGTCTCACACCTTGTTTGTCAAGCCCTGAGGACGGGGAGTTTCCCCGAAACATGTCGGCAATAAAAAGAAACTTTTCTATTTGAATCAGCCTGCGTGAGTGCCGCCACACATCCGTTTGTATATATATATATATATATATATATACAGGTATAAGAAAAACTGCGGCACTCCGGATCTTGTGAAAAGGCATTTTATTATGTATATATATATATATATATATATATATATGGTGCAGAGGGTCCGGCACTCCAATAACTGTTTCAGAGTTCCCTGGTGCCTTTACTTTCCAATGAGGTAAATACAATGTGGGCGGTGTGCGGCACTCAGGCTGACAAGAAGGAAATCACCACTGTCCAAACTTCTTCAACGTTTCAATTTTACTAAGAAAATTGTCATCAGGAAAATATACAGTACAAAATCGTGCTTACCTTATACCCATCACCAAAGTGCTGTGTGTGGCGCCCGTTCGGCGGGGACCCGTTCACCTGCTGCGGCGCAGTGTGATGACGTCATCGCGTATAGCGCGATGCGCGTCAGTGAGAGACCCGTCACCATGGTAACCCGGTGTAGCTCTCCTGTTTGTAAACATACAAAGCATAAAGGCATATGGAGAGGATCCTAAACCATGGATGAGTGCAATCATGATTTTTTTCATCTGATTAGTGCACCAGGAGTACCTATTATATTATTAAGCACTAAAGCTTTATACCAATTATGGAAGTCAATACTGATATGGATATGACCTTGGAATTGGTGCATCAGGATGCTCGTGAACGGCTAAGTTTTTCAGATGTGGAGGCTAAAGCTATCTTGGTGGAAAGAAGATTAATTGATGAACCTGTAATCAATACTAATGAAGAATTATTTCGGATGTGGTCTAAACTAAAACATAGGGAATGTGATTACACATATCATGGAATCACATTGTCGGATTACTACCGTAGTAATCTGATACCGAGGGGTTTTAGGATTGCTAACTCGCCGACGATTGGCCGCTATAACGCCCAATTCTGTCGTCGGTGGGTAGCAATCTTGAATAAGTGCTCCATGGACTTAATCTTACTGGTGGTGGAGGAGTCTACCAGAGAGCTGGGTCTTGTGAAGGAGCAGATTCAGGCCTTTGAGCAACAACATAAGGCAAACCTCATTGCTGATACGCCGAATGATTGGATTAATAAGATCAATGTCCAAATCGAGCAGTATCGGCAAGATTTAATAAGATTTAAAAAGGATAAATTGAATAAAGTTAAAAGGGACTACGAACAGAGACAAGTATATCCCTGGTTGGGCAGCTCCAGGCCTAATCAAACACAACAGGCTTACAGACGTCAACAACAGATGTGGCGTTGTAGGGAGCAGCCAGGGATGACCTCCTCAGCTAGTGATTCTGACACTACTTCGGCCCCTTCAACATCAACTGAAGGAGCTGTCCCTTTAGGGCCACACCAAGCGGGAGTACGTACCCGTTCCAACCGTACTCCAATAAGCGGAAGAGGCAGAGGACGCGGAGGTCGCGGCAGAATCAAAGGATCCTACGTGCCGAGACCACAACGTCCCTAAAAGAATTGGTCTTTAACCTCTCGTCTACACCGCTTACTGACCACGAATATGGACTTTTAGCCAAAGGACTTTCTTTCGTCCCCACGACAATTACTGATCCTTTAGAATGGAAAACCGAAGTGTATCGTCTGAATAGGACACTAAAACGTAAGGAATACTTTAACAACCGACCACCTGCACCAGCACCTTTGGAGACGTCATCAGTTGAGATACCCCCACAACTACGGAAGATAGCTCCGAGATCAAACTTTGACCCCCCCAAGTCAGAACTCCTCCATTAGGACTTTTGTCCGCATGCTGGAAAGGGAGGGTCAACAAGCCATGAAAGATCCGGTATATTTTAATTTAAGCAAAGAAGAAAGATCAACGCTTAAAGAACTGTCTAATAGAACAGACATAGTAATCCGCAAGGCGGATAAGGGGGGATCCATAGTGGTCCAAGACATTGGGGACTATGTCATTGAATGTGAAAGACAGCTGAATGACCTTACAGTATATAGACGTCTTCATAAGGATCCGACTAGGGAGTTTAAACTTGAATTAGATTCCTTTTTGTTAGATTCTAAGAATCATGGTATTATAACACAAGATATTTACTCATCCCTTATGGTTGAATTCCCTTTAGCACCCCTGTTCTATACCTTGCCTAAGGTGCATAAGACGTTGGAGAAACCCCCTGGTCGCCCAATTGTGTCGGCCAGGGGCTCTCTATATCAACCAATCTCAGTTTTTTTAGACGCATTTCTTAATCCCTGTATTCAGGCTTTGCCATCTTTTCTTAAAGATACATCATCATTATTGTTACAATTACAACATTTGAGCAGATTGCCCGAACATACATTGTTGTGCACTGCTGATGTCACTAGCCTCTACACCTGCATCCCACATGATGCAGGTGTGGAGGCAGTGAGAAGACTCATAGAGGATAATGTGACGTATCAGGGCCCTGAGATTTCGTTCTTCTTACACCTACTAGATCTGGTGTTACAAAGAAATTATTTTATGATTAATGGTAATTTTTATGTGCAAATAGCGGGCTGTGCGATGGGGTCTGCGGTGGCCCCATCGTACGCTAACGCATCATGTATCAAGTAGAGAAGGATATGTTCTATTTAGATCCTATCATTAGTCCTCAAGTGTTGTACTACAGACGCTTTATTGACGATCTCATTGTGTTTTGGAAAGGCTCCAGGGCAGATTTGTCATTGGTATGGAGTAAACACAATGCTACGTCACACCCAGTAAAGTTTACCTTTATTATTGATGAGAACCAAATTAATTATTTGGATGTCTGTATTCGCATTAGGGACTGTCAGTTGAGTACGTCCCTTTTTGTTAAATCTACGGACAGAAATACTTTATTAAACTATCAAAGTTTCCATCCACTCGCATTACGTAAGGGATTACCGTATTCCCAGTTTATGCGTGTTAGGCGTATTACCTCGGACCCTGTTGAAGCTGGCTTGGCTTTGGATGACATGCTTAAGAAATTTGCACAGAGAGGATATCCTGTTAGGGAGTTGCAGCAATCTAAAGAGGCTGTTTTGAATAAATCTAGAGAAGAGATTTTGTCTATGGACAATAAAACAACATCCATAGCTAACAAACTTCCGTGGGTTAGTAAGTTTTCCACTAGCTCTGGACGTGCAGTTAAGAAAGCTAAACAATTATGGCCGATTATCCAATCTGAGCCAGCTTTAAAATGTTTATCTGATACTAGTTTATTACCCAGTCACACTCGAGGTAATAATATAGGCAATTTTGTAGTAAAACTTGATGTTACTAATATGACTAGGTCTAATTCTACACATTTTCTTAGACCAAAAACAGAATGTTACAGATGTTTGGGTTGCGCCACGTGCAACACCTTACTGACAGGCACAACATTCAACCATCCGCAAACTGGCAGGAAGCTACCTATTAAGCATCGTCTTACGTGTACGTCAACTTATGTTGTCTACATGCTTACTTGCCCGTGTGGTCTTGCCTATGTGGGCAAGACCATACGACAATTTAGAGAGAGGATGGCACTCCACAGAAGCGCCATAAAAAAAGCGTTTGAGAAAGGGTCTAGTGACCAACCGTTTGCCCGCCATTGTTTAGGGGCTAAACATGGGGTGGCTAGCATTAGGGCCATCCTTATTGACCATACCCCTCCGACTTTGAGGGGTGGAAATAGGGATCGGTTGCTCCTTCAAAAGGAGTCCCGGTGGATATTCAATTTGGGTACCCAATACCCAGGCGGCCTCAATGAAAATTTGGGACTGCAATGCTTTTTATGAATATTTGACTAAGTTAATAGAAAGTAATAGGTCATTTATCTGTACAGGTTCTCCATAAAATCTTAATAGTTAATTGAAGTTAAATTGCATAACCTTAATAGGTAGATTTACGAATAATATCATTAGTAGGTGCAAAAGGTAGATTCACTATCTTGATGTTCACTAAGGTATATATGTGTTTTAATGTTTCACTTTGTTTTAACCTTGTACCTGTGCAGGCTCCGTAGTTACTACAGCGCCTGCAGGCATTGTATGCCGGTTTCCATGGAAATCTCCCTGCCGCACTGAGCGTCGTGACGTCATGGCCCAGCGACACGGAGGTGAGTTGCGGAGGCTGGCGGGCGGTTGAGCCGTGCGGACAGGTGAGAACAGTTTGCACACTGATGTTTTCTGTCTGTGTATTGTATAAATGTTTAGTTTGTCTCACACCTTGTTTGTCAAGCCCTGAGGACGGGGAGTTTCCCCGAAACATGTCGGCAATAAAGAGAAACTTTTCTATTTGAATCAGCCTGCGTGAGTGCCGCCACACATCCGTTTGTACATTGTTGGCTTATGCTAGGCTGACTAGGAGGGCACCGCAGCACAGTTTATTGTTACCATTGGAGTGCCGGAAATTTCCTTTTATTATATATATATATATATATATATATATATATATTATATATAATATATATATATATATATTATAATATATATATATATATTATATTATATATATATATATATATATATATATATATATAAGCAAGGACAATGTCCGGCACTCCAATAGACTTGGAATCAGCTCGTCTGGGTGCCCTTCCTGAAATAATGTAGAACCAGGGGAGATGGATGGCACTCCAGCATGTAAATAAATAATCAGAAAACCAAGTAGGTAGCCAACGTTTCGGAGCGGTGCTCCTTTATCAAGTCTTGATAAAGGAGCACCGCTCCGAAACGTTGGCTACCTACTTGGTTTTCTGATTATTTATTTACATGCTGGAGTGCCATCCATCTCCCCTCGTTCTATATATATATATATATATATATATATATATATAGCATGCAAGAAAGATGGGCGGCACTCTCCAGGCTTCAAAGTTTTCAATAGCGTCCTTTAATCCTACGTTACGTTTCGGGCTTGCGCCCGTCGTCAGGGACAATCATACGTGTATGATTGTCCCTGACGACGGGCGCAAGCCCGAAACGTAACGTAGGATTAAAGGACGCTATTGAAACTTTGAAGCCTGGAGAGTGCCGCCCATCTTTCTTGCATGCTATTACAGGGTTACCGACCCAGGGAGGGCACCAGAGCAAGTATACTAGGAGACCATAATTTACTGAGTGCCGGATTGAACCGTATTTGTATATATATATATATATATTATACAATAGGATTTTGGTACCTACCGGTAAATCCTTTTCTTGTAGTCCGTAGAGGATGCTGGGGTCCACATTAGTACCATGGGGTGTAGACGGGTCCACCAGGAGCCATTGGCACTTTAAGAGTTTAAGAGTGTGGGCTGGCTCCTCCCTCTATGCCCCTCCTACCAGACTCAGTCTAGAAACTGTGCCCGAGGAGACTACATACTTTGAGAGAAGGACTTAACACAGATAGTTGTGAAATTCATACCAGCTCACACATACAGTCACATCAAGACAACTAGCTTGAACTAATCAGCAAACGGCTGAAACATTACTTACCAAGTAACAATGCAGTATGCAACTAAACAAAGTGGTACTGAACCAAATAACAATTAGCAGGAAACCGAAGCACTGGGCGGGCGCCCAGCATCCTCTACGGACTACGAGAAAAGGATTTACCGGTAGGTACCAAAATCCTATTTTCTCTAACGTCCTAGAGGATGCTGGGGTCCACATTAATACCATGGGGATGTACCAAAGCTCCCAGAACGGGAGGGAGAGCGCGAAGGCTCCTGCAGAACTGATTGACTGAACGTCAGATCATCAGAGGCCAAAGTATCGAACTTGTAGAACCTTGCAAACGTGTTCGACCCTGACCAAGTTGCCGCTCGGCAAAGTTGTGTTGCCGAGACCCCCCGGGCAGCCGCCCAGGTAGACTCCACCTTACGAGTAGAGTGGACCTTAACCGAATTAGGACACAGTAGTCCCGCCATCGAATAGGCGTGCTGGATAGTGAACCTAATTCAGTGAGAAATAGACTGCTTAGTAGCAGGAACACCCAATTTTATTGGGATTGTACAGGACAAACAGAGTCCGACTTCCTGTGACGAGATGTTCTCTTCACATAAATCTTCAGAGCCCTCACGACATCCAAGGACTTTGAAGTAATCGTGGAGTCAGTAGCCACTGGCACCATGATAGGTTGGTTGATATGAAATGCTGAAACAACCTTTGGAAGGAAATGCGGACGAGTCCGGAGCTCAGCCCTATCCTCATGGAAGATCAAGTAAGGGCTTTTGCATGACAAAGCCCCCAGCTCGGAGACACGCCTGGCAGAAGCTAAAGCCAACAAGGTGACCACTTTCCACGTAAGAAATTTGAGCTCCACTTCCTGTGGAGGCTCAAACCAATCCGACTGGAGAAACCGCAATACCACGTTAAGGTCCCAAGCTGCCGTAGGCGGCACAAAGGGAGGTTGGATATGCAGAACTCCCTTTAAAAAGGTCTGAACCTCAGGGAGGGCAGCCAATTGTTTCTGAAAGAAAATGGACAGGGCTGAAATCTGGACCTTCACAGATCCCAACTTCAGCCCCATATCCACTCCTGCCTGCAGCAAAAGTAGGAAACGCCCTAGATGAAATTCCACAAACTTCTTGGATTCACACCAAGAAACATATTTCTTCCAAATATGGTGGTAATGTTTTGACAATACCCCTTTCCTAGCCTGTATGAGGGTAGGAATTACTTCTTTCGGAATGCCCTTCCGAGCAAGAATCAGGTGCCCAACCTCCATGCCATCAAACGTAGCCGCGGTAAGTCTTGATAGGCGAACGGTCCCTGCTGCAACAGGTCCTCCCGAAGAGGAAGAGGCCTCGGCTCTTCTTGCAGCAGATTCAGAAGGTCCGCGTACCAAGCCCTTCTTGACCAGTCTGGGGCAATGAGGATCCCTTGAACCCTTGTTCTCCTTATGAGCTGTAGGATTTTTGGGATGAGAGGGAGGGGAGGAAACACATATACCACATGGAACACCCACGGAGACACCAGGGCATCCACTGCCACTGCCTGTGGGTCCCTCAACCTGGAACAATAGCGCTGAAGCTTCTTGTTGAGATGAGAGGCCATCATGTCTATTTGGGGCAATCCCCCAAAGGTCTGTTATTTCCATGAACACCTCCGGATGGAGACCCCATTCCCCTGGATGGAGATCATGGCTGCTGAGGAATTTTGCCTCCCAGTTGTCCCAGAATGAAGATGGCTGACAGCGCCAACGCGTGCTTTTCCGTCCAGAGGAGTATCCTTGTGACCTCTGACATTGCCGCTCTGCTCTTCGTTCCGCCCTGTTGGTTTATGTAAGCCACTGTTGTTACATTGTCCGACTGTACTTGAATGGCCCAGTTTCTTAAAAGAGGGGCCGCCTGAAGAAGACCATTGTAGACGGCTCTTAGTTCCAGTATGTTGATGGGCAGGCCGGCTTCCAGGCTTGACCACCTTCCTTGGAAGGTCATCCCCTGAGTGACTACTCCCCAGCCCCGGAGGCTTGCATCCATTGTTAGCAGGATCCAGTCCTGAATCCTGAACCGGCGGCCTTCCAGGAGGTGAGGCAACTGGAGCCACCAGAGGAGAGAAATCCTTGCCCTTGGCGACAGATGAATCTTCTGATGCATGTGGAGGTGTGAACCTGACCACTTGTCCAGGAGATCCAGTTGGAAGGTCCGAGCATGAAACCTCCTGTACTGTAGAGCCTTGTAGGAGGTCACCATCTTTCCCAAAAGGCAAATGCACTGATGAACCAACACCCGGGGTGGCTTCAAGACATCCCGGACCATGGATTGGATCACCAAGGCCTTGCCCCGCGGAAGGAACACCCGCTGTACTTCCGTATCTAGGATCATTCCCAGAAACGACAATCTCTGGGTCGGTTCCAAATGTGACTTTGGGAAATTCAGAATCCACCCGTGGCTCTGAAGCAGCCGTGTTGTGAGAGCAATGGATTTGTCACAACTGAGGGCCTGAGCTGACGGGAGGCAGCCTCAGTTGTAGGGGCTGAGATGTACCGGAACCTGGGAGGTTGTATCAGACCCCTGGACATGTAAGTAACATGAATAATAACTGCCCGAAGGCGTGACCACGACAACTTGGATAAAAGTCAATGATGTTTATTATGACAACTCCGCAACACAGCAGCAGTAAAAGAAAACGTAAAAGTCAGCAAAGAATAAATACAGTTCCTGGGTACTACAGGATGGCAGGAGCCACAGGGCACTGGTAGTGTGAGATAGTTCTTATGATCTTCTAGATGGAAAGTCCTTACCAGGCCCGACTGTAGCAATGGAGATAACCCAGGATTGTGCCAGCTGGTGTTCCAGGAAAAGCTGGGTTGCTGAAGATAAAACAGCTGCTGTGGATACTGGCTGGAACCAGACTGTTGTTAGCACGGAGTGGATACTGGCTGGAACCAGTCAAATAATAAATGAACTTGGGAGCGATGAAATATGAACTGAAATGTAGAACTTGAGAGCGGAGAAATAATAATACCGGTGGAGAGTGGTAAAGTGTAGAAAGGACACCGGCCCTTTAAGGGAAGCTGTACTCTGCTGGAAGCTGAGCTGGAAGCAGGTAATGTTGTAGCTGGAAACAGATGAATCCACAATGGATTGGAGAGTCAGGCTACACCGCAGGTGGAATGCTGGTGCGGGTCTCTATGGTGGAAGTCTTGAGACAGGAGCTGGAACCTGGAAGACAATCACAGGAGAGAGACAAACAGGAACTAGGTTTGACAACCAAAGCACTGACGCCTTCCTTGCTCAGGCACAGTGTATTTATACCTGCAGCAAGGAAGGGATTGGCTTGGCAATTATGCAGATTAAAAATACTGACAACAGATTGGAGGAAATGATCAGCTGACAGAATCCAAGATGGCTGCGCCCATGCAGACACTTGGAGGGAAGTTTGGTTTGTAATCCATGTGGTAATGAAAACAGTAATGGCGGCGCCGGCCACTGGAGACAGGAGACGCCAGGCTGACAAGTGCACATCCAACCACGCGGACACAGCGGAGGCCGCGGCTGACGTAATCGCCACTCTGACACTCTGCATGCAGAAGCTCAGGGACGGCGGCGGAGGCCGCGGGAGACGCCATGCCAGATGTAATAAGGCGTTACTGTGACAGCGTCTCAGAGAGACAGGAGAGGATGCAGGAATGTGAACATTAGGATAACAGATGGGATCCGGTCCTGGAGCGCTGAGCCAGCCTTAGGAGGCATCTGATGGGTAAGAAATGGCGTCCAGATACCCGGATCGTGACAGGATTGCAGCAGCTGTTCCCTGGATGACGCCTTTATCAGGAGATCGTCCAGGTAAGGAATGATGTTCACGCCCCACTTCTGGAGTCGCATCATCATCTCCGCCATCACCTTGGTAAACACCCTCGGCGCTGTCGAGAGGCCGACTGGCAGGGCCTGAAACTGAAAATGACAGTCCAGCAATGCAAAGCGGAGATAAGCCTGATGCGGTAACCAGATCGGAATGTAAAGGTACGCATCCTTGATATCCAAGGATACCAGGAATTCCCCCTCTTCCAGACCTGATATCACCGCCCTGAGAGACTCCATCTTGAACTTGAACTCCTTTAGAAAGGAGTTCAATGATTTCAGGTTCAGGATGGGCCTGACCGAACCATCCGGTTTTGGTACCACGAAAAGGTTCGAATAGTAAACTTTCGCCAGCATGTGCGGTGGAACTGGCACAATGACTTGTGCCTCTACCAGCCTTTGAACAGCCTCCTGTAGCAATGTGCTGTCCTCCAGCAAAGTTGGCAAGCCCGACTTGAAAAACCGATGAGGAGGGAGACTTTGAAATTCCAGCCTGTATCCCTGAGAGACAATATCCACCACCTAGGGATCCAGGCCGGAGGAGACCCAGACATGACTGAACTGTCTGAGTCTTGCCCCCACAGGCCCCACCTCCGGGCCGTCCCTTCCGCCGTCATGCAGAGGACTTAGGGGTATCCGAAGCAGACTTTTGGTCCTGGGAACCTGCAGCGGCAGGCTTCTTGGACTTAACCTTACCTGCCCTGAAGAAGGAACAGGAAGATTTGGCCTTTCTGGTCTTGTTGGGCCGAAAGGACTGCTGTGAAGCTGAGGCGAAGGACCTCTTTGGAGCAGGAGCTGCAGAGGGAAGATACGGAGACTTACCCGCTGTAGCGGTAGATATCCATGCATCTAGGGCTTCACCCAAGAGAGCTTGACCTGTATAGGTCAGCGACTGCACAGTCTTTCTGGATTCCGCGTCGGCCGACCACTGGCGGAGCCACAGTCGCCGACGAGCTGAAACAGACATGGAAGAAATTCCCGTCGCTATGGAACCCAGGTCCTTCATAGATTCTACCATGAAACCTGCAGAATCATGAATGTTACATAAATACAATGCAACTTCATCCCTATCCATTGTATCCAAATCCCCCATCAAGGCAGCCGACCATTTAACTATAGCCTTAGCAATCCAAGCACTAGCAATAGTGGGACGTAATATGGCCCCTGAAGCAGTGTACACTGATTTCAGAGTATTATCAATTTTTCTATCCGCCGGCTCCATTAAGGCGGAGAAACCGGTACCGGCAAAACCACCCTTTTGAGAGTCTAGATACAGAAGCGTCAACATTCGACGGGTTTTCCCACTTTTTCCTATCCTCCTCAGGGAAAGGAAACACTACCATAATCCTCTTAGGGATCTGAAACTTCTTTTCAGGATTCACCCAGGCCTTTTCAAATATAGCATTCAGCTCTTTTGACGCAGGGAAGGTTAGTGAGGCTTTCTTGTTTTCAGTGAAGAAAGCCTCCTCAACCTGCTCAGGTGTGGTATCATTAACATTTAACACATCCCTGATAGCCTCTATCAACAATTGTACCCCCCTTGCAAGAGATGCGGACCTCGGCAACACATCCCCCTTCACCATCTGTAGTGTCAGAATCGGTATCCGTGTCTTGTGTTACCTGCACAAGCGCACGTTTGTGGGGGTATATAGCAGGGTGACCTGAGGTACCTGACAAGGGCCACACAGCCATAGAGGACTGTAAGACCTGGGTTGCTGACTCATTACTGGTAACCCTGTCAGAAATCTGAGAAATCCAAGTCTTGAGAGAGGAAAACCACTCTGGTTCCCTTGCTGGAATCTGTGCTAAACCAGTGCTACCCTGATTGCATGGAATGGGATCATCCTGTGAGGATAAATCCTCAGCAGCATATGACACTGTATCTCTGGACATTGCTGCCAATGACCACCAAACACACCACACACACACACACACACACACACACACACACACACACACACACACAGGATGGGGTAAGACGGAGTTTGCCCCCCAAGAATGGCAAGAGAGAGACAGAGATTGGAGCCAACCCACACCAGCACCCAAACCAAGGATAAAAACACCTTTTTAGTGCTGACTTGTGCACCTTAATAGGACACACAGTCCAGTACTTAGCCTCCCCCCCTTCTACAACCCCCTGGTACCATTACAGTAACTGGAGCTGCTGTGGGGGGATCAGAATTTTCCTTCTGCTAGGCAGCATGCAGGAAAATGGCGCTGGAATGCTGCATGTCCGCTCTGGGGATAAGCTCCGCCCCCTTCCCGGCGCTGTCTTCCCGCTCATCTGAGTTCAAATCTGGTCTGAGGATTCGTGCTGGCTGGGATCCCTGGGGCCCGACAGGCTTGCTGACCAAGTGTGAGGGGTAAGCGCTGGCCCAGGGCACCCCTCACAGCGCTGCACAGTGTGCCGCTGGTACCATCTGGGAGCGTAGTTAATACCGCGCTCCCACCCCCACCATCTTCACACCGGCACCCCGCTTGTTAGGGGGGTCGGTGGCTAACTCACCACTGCTTCAGCTCTGTAAGGGGTCGGCGGCATGCTGATGGGGTGAGTGGTTCCCCTATGGCGGAGACCAATCTGCCCCTCTGGAGCTCAGTGTCCAGTCAGCGGAGTCAGTGGCTCAGACCCCGCAGGGCGGACACTGCTCCACCCCTTAGTCCCACGCTGCAGGGAGGCTGTTGCCAGCAGCTTCCCTGTAAAATAAAAAAACTCTAAACTTTTCCAGGAAAGCTCAGGAGAGCTCCCCTAGCTGTGACCGGCTCCTCCGGGCACAATTTCTAAACTGAGTTTGGTAGGAGGGGCATAGAGGGAGGAGCCAGCCCACACTCTTAAACCCTTAAAGTGCCAATGGCTCCTGGTGGACCCGTCTATACCCCATGGTACTAATGTGGACCCCAGCATCCTCTAGGACATTAGATAAATATATATATACACAGTGTGGTGCGGCAGTGGAGGTGGCCTGGGTAAGTGTGTACTCAACTGTGACCTTTTATATTTACACAAATATGTCTTAGCAATTTTTATTTTTAATTTTTTTTGTTAGACTTCTTGGCCAAGTGAACAAGAAGGGGGTCACCGTAATAGGAAGTTTAACATACAGTACAAAATAATGTTGAATGATGATGAAAGTTCAGAAACTTTGCCTGCGACTGCAGCTTTGGCAGTGGGAAGGAAACGGAGAGATGATTTACGGACACACTTCATTTATTGTAAATCTGAAAGAAAGACACAGGCCAATATTTACTAAGATTTTGAGTTTGTCCGATTTGTGGGTTTTTTTCTAAGTCCCAATCCGGGAATTCACTAAGCACCAATCTCGGCAGTGTTTGGAGTATTCGTAAAGGTTTGATTAGCAAAGTTCAGAAATACAAATGAATAGACCATTGGTCAAACACGGCTGTTATTTCATACAATACGGGCATTCACTATTCATTTGTATTTGGGTGTTAGTCTCTGAGTGCTCAAGTGCGGGTCTGTATTTTTTCGAATCGTTAAAAAAAGCAGCAAAAAAATAGACCTGCTTTTTCCAGTCGAGTTTGGATAACCATGCACGGATCTGTGAGATCTGTGCATGGTTATCTATGGGAAAGGGTCTGTTTAGTGTTAAAACTTAAAAAAAAAATGCGTGGGGTCCACCCTCCTAAGCACAACCAGCCTCTGGCTCTTTGAGCCGATCCTGGTTGACAAAATATGGGGGGGAAAATGACAGGGGTTCCCCCATATTACATCAAACAGCACCGGGCTCTGCGCCTGGTCCTGGTTCCAAAAATACGGGGGACAAAAAGCGTAGGGGTCCCCCGTATTTTTGAAACCAGCACCGGGCTCCACTAGCCAGGTGCATAATGCCACAGCCGGGGGACACTTTTATACTGGTCCCTGCGGCCCTGGCATTACATACCCAACTAGTCACCCCTGGCCGGGATACCCTGGAGGAGTGGGAACCCCTTAAATCAAGGGGTCCACCCCTCCAGCCACCCAAGGGCCAGGGGTGAAGCCCGAGGCTGCCCCCCCATCCAAGGGCGGCGGATGGGGGGCTGATAGCCATGTGTAAAAAAGTGAATATTGTTTTTAGTAGCAGTACTACAAGTCCTAGCAAGCCTCCCCCGCAAGCTGGTACTTGGAGAACCACAAGTACCAGCATGCGGTTGAAAACCTGGCCCGCTGGTACCTGTAGTACTACTACTAAAAAAATGCCCCCAAAAAAACAGATCACACACACCGTGAAAGTATAAGTTTATTACATATATGCACACCTCCATACATACATACTTACCTATGTTCACACGAGGCTCGGTCCTCTTCTCCATGTAGAATCCTTGGGGGACCTGTGAAAAAAATTATACTCACATAATCCAGTGTAGATTGTGTCCAAAGTATAATCCACGTACTTGGCAAAACAAAAAAACGGAAAGCCGACCACGCACTGAAAGGGGTCCCATGTTTACACATGGGACCCCTTTCCCCGACTGCCAGGACCCCCCCCCCTGACTCCTGTCAAAGAGGGTCCCTTCAGCCAATCAGGGAGCGCCACGTCGTGGCACTCTCCTGATTGGCTGTGTGCTCCTGTAGTGTCTGTGAGGCAGCACACGGCACAGATACATTGTAGCGCCTATGCGCTCCATTGTAGCCAATGGTGGGAACTTTGCGGTCAGCGGTGAGGTTACTTTCGGTCAACCGCTGACCGCAAAGTTCCCACCATTGGCTACAATGGAGCGCATAGGCGCTACATTGTATCTGTGCCGTGTGCTGCCTCACAGACACTACAGTAGCACACAGCCAATCAGGAGAGTGCCACGACGTGGCGCTGCCTGATTGGCTGAAGGGACCCTCTTTGACAGGAGTCAGGGGGGGTCCTGGCAGTCGGGGAAAGGGGTCCCATGTGTAAACATGGGACCCCTTTCAGTGCATGGTCGGCTTTCCGTTTTTTTGTTTTGCCAAGTACGTGGATTATACTTTGGACACAATCTACACTGGATTATGTGAGTATAATTTTTTTCACAGGTCCCCCAAGGATTCTACATGGAGAAGAGGAGCGAGCCTTGTGTGAACATAGGTAAGTATGTATGTATGGAGGTGTGCATGTATGTAATAAACTTATACTTTCACGGTGTGTGTGTCCTGTTTTTTGGGGGGTATTTTTTTAGTAGTAGTACTACAGGTACCAGCGGGCCAGGTTTTCAACTGCATGCTTGTACTTGTGGTTCTCCAAGTACCAGTTTGCGGGGGAGGCTTGCTGGGACTTGTAGTACTGCTACTAAAAACAATATTCACTTTTTTTACACATGGCTATCAGCCCCCCATCCGCCGCCCTTGGATGGGGGGGACAGCCTCGGGCTTCACCCCTGGCCCTTGGGTGGCTGGAGGGGGGGACCCCTTGATTTAAGGGGTTCCCACTCCTCCAGGGTACCCCGGCCAGGGGTGACTAGTTGGGTATGTAATGCCAGGGCCGCAGGGACCAGTATAAAAGTGTCCCCCGGCTGTGGCATTATGTACCTGGCTAGTGGAGCCCGGTGCTGGTTTCAAAAATACGGGGGACCCCTACGCTTTTTGTCCCCCGGATTTTTGGAACCAGGACCAGGCGCAGAGCCCGGTGCTGGTTGATGAAATATGGGGGAACCCCTGTCATTTTTTTCCCCATATTTTGTCAACCAGGACCGGCTCAAAGAGCCCGAGGCTGGTTATGCTTAGGAGGGGGGAGCCCACGCAATTTTTTTCTGATTTTTTACGTCTTTAAACACCATTTTAAGGTACACAATGAAGCCCTGCACGGATCTCACAGATCCGGCCGGGATTCCTTGTGTTTTGTCAGGCAGTGTTTTACTCATCACTCCCGTAAAACACTGCCAAAGATTACGAATCACATCGACATCGGAAAAAACGAATTGGGAAAAGTCAGCAGCTTAGTGAATGATCGTATCAGGATTCAAAAAGTTGCAGTAAAATGCACCCGATACCATTCGAGTTCAAACACCCTTTAAAACGGCAAAAACACGAATCTTTGTAAATATACCCCATAGTGTATTGTTTCCACTGATGGAGTGCTGTGTGGAATTAAAATGTCTACAAATTTGAGGAGACACTTGAAGACATGCCATCCTTCAGTGTTTTCTAAGGTAAATATGACCTGTATTGGATGTGGAAGTGAATAAAGATAAAATATGAGTAGAGTTGGACTGTGTGTGTGTGGAGTTGGGTCAGGTAGACTGGATGGACTGTGTACACTGTGTAGGTTCTGATTGGCTGGGTATGTGTAATTACATAACTTATAATGAAGCTTATGTCAGTGGTTGTTCTGGAATTTGATAAGGTGCCCTGAGCAGAGGCGGATTAAGACTTCGGAGGGCTCGGGGTACTTAAGACAGGGGGGCCCTCTCAGGTCTAAAATTAAAACCATAAAAATAATAATAATAATAATACATGCATATATATGACCCAGAGCCTTAACTCAAATGTAATTCTTAACAGCAAAGAAAAAATTAAATGCAGCCTGTCTTACTTGTCTTGCTGCTGATAAAGACAGGCTGCGAGAGATACAGTACAGGAGCAGAGGAAAAGACCCTCTGCTCTCCTCGGAGCACATCTACCCTGCTCCACGAGTCCACAGGTTGCTCCGTTTCCACTTCAGCCTGCGCTCCAGCCAGTAAAGGAGACGCAGGCTGCAACTGTACAGCCCATTGGTTAGCTGAGCCGTCACCTAGCAACCCAGCAAAGGTCTGCGGCGCCGGCGGCAGTAACGGCAATCAGTGCCTGCAGGGAAACTTATAGCTGCGGATCGGATCTATAACAGAGATCCGATCTGTGGCTGGTGGCAGGGGGGCCCTCTCAGACTGAGGGGCCCAGGGGTACTTACCCCCGGAGTCCCCCCCCTTAATCCGGCTCTGGCCCTGAGGTGAGATTTGGAATGTGCAGAAATGCTTCTACTTGAAGGTTTGAAGTCGGAAACAACAAGAAGGAGCTAGTCAGAGTCTTATAATGTTTATGTGTGTGGATGACTGGAGCATGGAATCTGTGACAGATATACTGTGTATATAACTTGATTTTGAGTCAAAACATATTGAATAATATAAAATCCTTTTTTAATACTCAGATTCTTGAGACTATTGCTGTAATGAAAACAGGCAGGGGAATAGAAAAACAACAGACAACTCTTCCAAATATGATTGCTTTGGCTTCAAAGTACCATCCAGAAGCAAAAGAACAACAAACTAAAGAGAGAGCTCTAGACTTGTGGATAGGTCGTAGTGGTCTGCCAGCCCGGACAGTGGAGGACAAAGAATTTATTCACATGGAGGCGGTTGACAGAAGACTGACCATCCCTAAGAAAACCAAAATTAACAACCTCATTGTTATCATTTATAAGGATGAAAAAAAGAAATTTAAAGATTGAGTAGCCAGTGCATGGAAAATAATGACTGGTCTAGACATTTGGACAACCAAGGGGCTGACTGCTTCGTACCTTGCTATAAGTGCATGTTACTTTTGCACTGTGCAAAACCAACCTGAACTCATACTACTCTGTCTCGAAGAGATCTCCCATACACATACTGCTCATTCCATCAAAGCTTGTATTGACCAGTGCACTGAATTGTGGGGAATACCAGAAAACAAGATTCCTACAGAAAATGGGAGCAACATGTGCACTGCATTCAGACTGGAAAAATACGAAATAAGCTCTGCAGATTCTGTAGTGGATGAGGAGAGTGAGGGAGAACATGAAAGTGAGGAGGCAAGGTAAGCCTATTAGATTTATTACATGTCAAATAAAATAGTCAAATGTCAAATAAAAGTACATAAAAATAATGAAATAATAATAAAGTACTTTGTCCTTTTTCTCAGGTATGGAGGCATTATGGATCAGACACTCTGCTCTGTTCACACGTTGCAGTTGGTCGTCAACATGGTCCACAAAGAAGTTCTGTTGCCTGTCTCTTGGAAAAGATGAAAGCAGTTGTCAAACATTTTCGCAGGTCTTCAGTGCAATGGAGAAACTGTGCCAGCTCCATGGACTTATTTTAATTAAAGATTGTATGACAAGATGGTCCAGCACATTTCTAATGGTTTCACGCCTTCTTCAGGTGAAGGATTCTGTGGTCCATGTTGCAAATGAGATGGTTTGGGATTGTCTCCTGCAAAGTGAGTGGATCAAGCTAACTGCTATCCGAGATCTTTTGCTGCCCTTTGCTGACCACACAAAAACACTTCAAAGTGATACAATGGGGGTCATTCCGAGTTGATCGCTAGCTGAAAATGTTCACTACGCTGCGATGATGCAAAAAAACAGCACTTCTGCCCATGCGGCGCAATGCGCACGCGTGACGTACTTTCACAACGGCCGATGTAGTTTCACACAAGGTCTAGCGAAGCTTTTCAGTCGCACTGCTGGCCGCAGAGTGATTGACAGGAAGTGGGTGTTTCTGGGTGTGAAGTGACCATTTTCAGGGAGTGTTCAAAAAAACACAGGCGTGCCAGGAAAAACGCAGGCGTGGCTGGGCGAACGTAGAGCGTGATTGTGACGTCAAAACAGGAACTGAACAGTCTGAAGTCATCGCAAGCGCTGAGTAGGTCTGAAGCTACTCTGAAACTGCACAAAATATTTTTGTAGCCGCTGTGCGATCCTTTCGTTTGCACTTCTGCTAAGCTAAAATACACTCCCAGTGGGAGGCGGCATAGCGTTTGCATGGCTGCTAAAAACAGCTAGCAAGCGATCAACTCGGAATGACCCCCCAATGTCTCTGTCTTTGATAGTGCCAGCCTTTCTGGACTTGATTACTCACCTCTCTCAGTTCTTTCTTGTAAGCTCACAGAGACCTGCGTGTACTGGCAGATAAAATGAAAGTGAACCTGGAACAACACTTCAGCTGCTTCTTATTTCCCAATGCGGCAAAGTTCTCTCCACTTGCAGCCGCTGCTTGTTTTCTTGACCCAACAGTTACTATAGATGCACTCTTTGAAAACACAGTTGATGGAATCATTGAACTTCTGGAAGAAGCAGAAAAATTTGTCATCCTCAATGCATCCACATCCACAACACAGGTGGAGGTGGATCAGTTAAAGAAAGATGATGGGGATGCATCAAAGAAGGATGATGTTGAAGAGGTGCTCTCAGAAATAAAGCGACTGCGATTTAGGTTTAGGTCAGCATCTTCAGTGTCGAAACTACCCAAGCACAGTATTCAACAGGATATAAGGAAATACAAAGATGATCTCTCATTTCTGAAGATCTCCGATTTGGAACATGGGATGGACTTTTGGTTGACCCAGAATCCATGGTATATGTAAATTTGAAGCCACTGGCACTAGATTTGCTTACAATGCCTGCGTCACAGGCTTTTGCTGAGAGGGTGTTTAGTGTAACAGTGGACCTGGCAAGGGCTTGTTGCAACAGGGCAAGGGTCATCTTAAAGAGAAGTAGTATCAACTGTAAGTCAATTGAAAATCACTCAGTTCAGCTAAATAGCTATATATTATTATTAGCATATGATATGCATCCACATTTTTTACAGCTTAATTTTTTGTAGTAGTACTACCACTGCTTATTATTTTAAGTAAGAGTCGGAGGATCAACCAGGTTTTTTTTTTTAAATAGCTAAATATTATTAGCATATGATATGCATACTACTTACTACTTGGTTGTATCAGACAGGTTTTGTATATTTCGAGTGTTTTATTGTATTATTTAAATTAATACTGTGTTTTTATGCATACATACCCACCTCGAACACATACATCTCGCCACCTCAAACTTAATATTTCCAAAACAGAATTAATTATATTTCCACCGGCCAATAGTAGATACCAACCTGATATCTCTATCACTGTTGAACTCGACAATTATCCCTACCCCACAAGCTCGCTGCCTAGGTGTCATTCTTGACTCTGAACTGTCCTTTGTTCCCCACATTCAATCTGTCTCAAGATCATGTTACATACATCTAAAAAACATATCCAAAATACGACCATATCTTATACAAGACACAGCAAAAACTCTATTCCATGCTCTCATTATCTCCCACATTGATTACTGTAATAGTCTCCTGACCGGTCTTCCCAAACACACGCTCTCACCACTACAATCCATTTTGAATGCAGCTGCGAGGCAAATCTTCCTCGCTAGACGTTCATCGTCTGCAGATCCGCTTTGTCAGTCCCTCCATTGGTTACCAGTATTCTACCGTATTAAATATAAAATACTTTTACTGACATACAAGGCTATTAACTAAACTGCACCAACATACATCTCTTCACTCATCTCAAAATATCTCCCTGCCAGACCTCTCCACTGTGCACAAGATCTGCGTCTCTCATCCACACGCATTACTTGTTCACACTCAAAATTACAGGACTTTATCTGGGCTTCACCCACTCTGTGGAATGCCCTCCCACGCACAGTAAGATTTGCCTCTAGTCTCCAAACCTTTAAACGTTCCCTGAAAACTCACCTCTTCAGACAAGCCTATCAAATTCCAGACCCACCCACATAACCGTCAGTGCTTCCCTATCTAATTACATCCCCTCTGTACAGTCTACACATAACATCACATATCTTGTCTTTCCTTACTCTCACACCCTCCTGACACTTGGCCAACATTGCGAAATGATCATATCATACAACCCATTAAGAACCTAGCAATCTGGTGGACCGTTATGCAATAGGTAGCATCTATCCTTGTGTATGAATGCCTATTTACCTATAGATTGTAAGCTTGTGAGCAGGGCTTTCCCACCTCTATGTCTGTCTGTTTTGTCCTAGTTTTGTTCTATTACTGTTCTAATTGTAGAGTGCAACGGAATATGCTGCGCTATATCAGAAACTGTTAATAAATAATAATAAATAAATCTACAACAAGGCTGGGTCATTAGAGAGAATAATAGTTTTCTTTTATCAGTATGACTCTGTATATGTACAAGAATGTATATATTGTAATTGTAGATTACTTTTTACATCTTGATGTGTGAATGTGAAGTGAATGTCAACTACTACTACTTAAGTAGGGTTAAGGACGGTTAAGGTTTTAACTCTTTTAATTAAAGAACAATTGTATTCTTAAATTAATATTTGCAGAAAATAAATTACCTGCTGTAAAAGGAAATAGCATTTGTGTCTGTTATGTTGCACTTGTTTAATACCTAATTAACTACAGTACTAAAACACATAGTGACAGTAGTTACAGTAGCATAAAACTGCAAAGCTATGACAAAATCAGTGACTAAAATTAGACGAAAATGTTCGTCAAGATCCACTGACTTAAACTTGACTAAGACGAAACTAAAAAATTTGACTTAAATGTGACATTTAATTTGTTAAAATTTTAGGAAAGTGACTAAGACTAAAACAAAATAAAAAATCCTTGACGAAATTAACACTGTTCCGAAGGTAGTTAAATACCCCCTCCTTAAAAATAACTGCTCCGCCCAGTCCGGAGACAGCTCCCCAATTAGGGGTTATTTCTGTGATCTCTTCTGTATCTTTCTCCCGGCAGTATGGTCACTCACTTCCCTTTTCAATTCCAGCCTCATTTTTATTGTTTACCTTCTCTAAGCCCTGTCCTCTTCTGCTCTGCAGTGTATTCCCAGTACTCCTATCCGCTGTCATTGATCCAGGTCACTCAGGGTTAAGCTCGCCGCCAGCGACTGTTATAGGCAAGACCCGCTGGTGAGTTCTACGTGTCTCAACCCTGAGTGTACGTTGGTCACTGCCAGAAGACCTTTAGGAGATGTGGATCCCTTAAGAAAAAGATCCTCCAGTTATAATACAGACTGGGTACTCTTCACTACAGATGCCAGTCTCCGGGGATGGGGGGCTGTGACTAGACAGCATTTCTTTCAGGGCATTTTACTCCAGCAGAAAGTTGCTTACCAATCAATGTCCTGGAGTTACAAGCGGTGTATAGAGCACTCGCTCTGTCACACACTGTTTTTCAGGGCAGCACAGTCCAGGTTCAGTCCGACAATGTCACAGCTATAGCATATCTCGACCATCAGGGCAGCACCCGCAGTCAGATGGCAATGCAGGAAGTGTACCAAATTCTTAAATGAGCCGATCGTCATCTTCCAGCTATCTCAGCAGTCTTCATTCCAGGGACACTCAACTGGGAAGCAGACTTCCTCAGTCACCAGGACGTATGTGTCTGTGAGTGGGCTCTACACCCAGAGGTCTTCCATCTTCTAGCAGACAAATGTGGACCACATAGCCTCATGACTTAACCACAAGGATCTTCTTGAAGAAGAAAAGGACAGTTATAGTAAACTTACCTTTGTTAACTCTTTTTTCGGGGTCTATAGAATCCACAGGGCACCTACCCTGACGCACATGGCTTATATGGGTTTGTGGCATTGGTCACTGGTTCCATTCTCCTATCTGTGAGAGTGTGTTCTTCTGTTTATCATATCTTCCTTCTCTACTGTCCTGGTCCTGCTCTGGGCTTGTTAATAAAACTGACCTGCATGAGCATGCAGGTGGGATTATAAGGAGGAAGAGCCGAGACAAAATAAAAATTGTCTCTCATGGGAACCCTCTGTCAGTATCCGGAGCCTTACCTCTGGTGTGGTCTCCCTGGGGTTGCCATCCCTCTGGTTGGTGCGGCTGCAATTGCGGGGAGTTGCTTGCAGCAGGTCCTTGGGCGCGTGTGCGGCTTCAGGAGGTTGGGGTCCGGGGTCTGGTGAGCCAGGCGCTGCGGTGGGTAGACGCTGCATCAGAGCCCTCTGGCGGTGACTCTGTTTCAGGAAGTCGGGGCCGGAGCTGGGTTAGCTAAAGTGCTGCAGCTGAGAATGTCCCCAGTGCTGGGGGTGGCCATGTTGGAGACCAGAGATCTGCCAATTGAATTCATACTCTGCCTCCAGCCAATCCAGTGCAGTATTCCCTTACAAAAGGGGGCTGGCTCAGGGAGAGAGTAACAGTGCTTCAAATTACTTTCCTGTGAAAGGTACTCCAGCTCTGTGCTCCCAGCTGCTCCTGGTTCCCCGGTTTTAGTTGCTATCATCAGTCCGTGATCTATCGCTGCTGTATTTCTGTCACTTAACCTGTCGCCACTCGTGGAGGCGCTCACGGGCTCCCGGTCGTTAAGGGGCTTCGGGTGCTAAATGGTGGTTCTTGCGGGCATCTCGCTAGCCCAAACCACAGTCTATGTTTTTTCAGAATCTGAGTTCTTCAGCCTCGCTCTCCAAGCCCAAGCCACAGTCTTCGTTTCTTCAGAATCTGAGACAAGCTGTCAAAGTCCACTAAAAGGGAGAGTCACAGCTTTTGGAGTATACCGTCAGAAAAACTCTAAGTCAGACAAAACCTGAGATATCTGGCTGGGAATAGCAATTAACAGGCTTGGATGGGGTCCACCGCTTTCAAGTTGAATATCTCCGGTTCCCCAGGAGGCGATTTTCAAAAATCTGGTACCCATGGAAAGAGGGGACCCTCAGCTATCAGCATAAGGCCCTTATACTCATGGAGCCCTTAGGCAAGAGCCCACTGAGCCCATACGAAAAGACGGCCCTGGGCAGATACTCTGCCTCCCCATTGCAGTTGGGATTGTCCTATTGATTTACTGCAGGGATGAGGAACCTTCGGCCTTCCAGCTGTTGATGAACTACACATCCCATCATGCCCTGCAACAGTTTTAGCAAGACCAAATAGCAAATCTGTAGCAAGGCATGCTGGTATGTGTAGTTCAACAGCAGCTGGAGGGCCAAAGGTTCCCCACTCCTGATTTACTGCCTGTTAAAACACCTCCCAGAGGCCAAACTTACCATTATCCCTCCTGGAAATTCAAGCGATTTCAGAGTACATACAGGAGAATTTGGTCAAAGGATTTCTTTATCCCCATTCTCCAGCTGGGGCAGGGTTTTCTTTTGTTAAAAAGAAAGACGGGGGCCTGCGGCTTTGCATCGACTACCGAGGACTTAATGAAGTTACAATTAATAACAGATTCCCCTTGCCCCTGATCCCCGAACTGTTTGACCGAGTAAAGGGAGCTACCATTTTCACTAAATTGGACCTGCGTGGAGCTTATAAACTTATATGCATTCGCACGGGAGACGAGTGGAAGACTGCGTTCAATACCCGCGATGGGCATTACGAATATCTGGTGATGCCCTTTGGCCTGTGCAGTGCTTCGGCAGTCTTCCAGAATTATGTCAACAAGTTATTATGGGATCTCCTCTATAAGTGCCTGGTTGTGTATCTGGACAATATCCTGATATTTTCCAAAGATCTGAATGTCCATCGAGAACAGGTCAAAGAAGTCTTGAGACGTCTAAGGGAGAATCAACTCTTTGGTAAACTGGAGAAGTGCACGTTTGAGGTTACATCCATCTCCTTTTTAGGTTACATCATCTCTGGGAGGGAATTACAGATGGACCCTGCCAAAGTCCAGGCAATCAGAGATTGGACCCTTCTTGTCACTCTGAATCCAACGTTTCTTGGGCTTCGCCAATTTCTGTACGAAGTTCATTTAAGATTACTCTTCCATCATTGCTCCTATTACAGCACTAACAAGAAAAGGGGTTAACCCTGCAGCTTGGCCACCTGAGGCACTAAAAGCTTTTTCATTTCTTAAAGAGGCCTTCATGTCTGCTCCTATCCTTCGACAACCCGATCTCAGTCGTCCCTTTCAGGTGGAGGTGGATGCTTCTTCAATAGGAGTGAGAGCAGTCTTATCCCAGTTCTTCGAGGACCAAAAAGCTCATTCCTGTGCTTATTTTTCCCAAAGATTCTCCCCCTGGTGGAACAAAACTACGCTACTGGGCAACAAGACTTACTGGCTATAAAACTTGCCTTTGAGGAGACCACAAAAATCTTTTATATCTTCAGACTGCCTGATGTTTAAACCCATGGCAAGCCAGGTGGGCACTCTTCTTCTCCCGTTTTTCTTTCAAGCTCAGTTATCATCTGGGTTCTCTCAGTCGGAAAGCAGATGCACTTTCTCATTCATTAAATTCTTATGAGTTCACAGATCTTCCAGACAGACAATTCATCCTGGATCCTTCCTCTTTCGCTGCAACTCAAACTGCTCCACTTCCTCCCCCAGGAAGAACCTTTGTTGCACCGGAACTTCAAAAAAGACTGCTCAAGTGGGCTCATACCTCACCTTGTATGGGACATGCGGGTAGCCTCAAGACTCTTAAATTTATCCAACGCTCCTACTGGTGGCCTCATCTGAAGACAGATGTTTTGGAATTCATAGCTGTCTGTCAAAAATGCGCTCAACATAAGAGCCCAAAAGGCTCACCACCTGGTCTGTTTCATCCCCTACTGGTCCCACAGAAACCTTGGACACACATCTCCATGGACTTTGTAACTGATTTGCCAGTCTTTAGAGGACAAAACACCATTTGGGTCATTGTGGACAGGTTCTCCAAAATGGCACACTTTGTTCCACTCTCAGTGTTACCATCTGCAGCACAGCTGTCGAAACTGTTCATATCAGACATCTTCCGGTTACATGGTCTTCCACAAGAGATTGTTTCCGATCGAGGGCCTCAGTTCATGGCTAAATTTTGGAAAGCGTTGTACTCGACCCTTGGGATAAAGTTTAATTTTTCTTCCGCATACCATCCCCAATCGGACGGCCAGACTTAGAGACCTTCCTGTGAATCTTCATGTCTTCTTCTCAGGATGATTGGCTGGACTATCTCCCATTCGCTGAATTTTCTCACAACAATCTATCATTCAGCTACCAATTCCACACCATTTAATGTGAATTATGGTTTCCACCCATGTGTTCCTGTTTTCCAACCACTCCCTGCTCTCGAAGTCCCTGATGCAGAGTTAGCTCTTCGACAATTTTCTAAGTCATGGAAACAAGTTAATGAGGCTTTGCTCAAAACATCCAATAAATACAAACTCGTTGCAGATCGGAGACGGAAGGTGGTTCCTAGCCTCAAAGTGGGAGATCAAGTCTGGATTTCCACTCGGAATTTAAGACTCAAAGTCCCCTCTAGGAAATTTGCCCCCAGATTCATTGGACCATATCCTATAGAAAAAGTATTGAATCCAGTATCATACAAGGTCACGTTGACTCCTTATTTGAAGATCCCTAATGCATTCCACATCTCCTTACTGAAGCCTCTCATACTTAATTGTTTTCAGGCTGCACTTCCTAAGCCTCCCAAGGTTCAAGCTGCTCAAGGAGAAGAATTTGAGGTTCACAAGATCCTTGACTGACACAGAAGATATGGTCACCTCCAATATCTTATTGACTGGAAGGGATATGGACCAGAGGAAAGATCCTGGGTTTCGGCAGAGGACATTCATGCCCCAAGATTGGTCCGGGACTTTCATGCCAAAAAACCGGAGACAGCCCGAGGGTGTCCGGAGTCCACTCTAAAAAGAGTAGGTACTTTCAGTATCCGGAGCCTTACCTCTGGCACGGTCTCCCTGGGGTTGCCATCCCAGTGGTTGGCGCGGCTGCAATGGCGGGGAGTTGCTTGCAGCATGTCCTTGGGTGCAGGTGCGTCTTCAGGAGGTCAGGAGCCGGGGTCTGGAGAGCCAGGCGCTGCGGTGGGTAGCCGTTGCATTAGAGACCTCTGTCGGTGACTCTGTTTTAGGAAGTCGGGGCCGGAGCTGGGTTAGCTAAAGTGCTGCAGCTGAGAATGTCCCCAGTGCTGGGGGCGGCCATGTTGGAGACCAGAGATCTGCCAATTGAATTCACACTCTGCTTCCAGGAAATCCGGTGCAGTCTTCCCTTATAAAAGGGGGCTGGCTCAGGGAGAGAGTTGCAGTGCTTCTAGTTACTTTCCTGTGAAAGGTGCTCCAGCTCTATGCTCCCAGGCTGCTCCTGGTTTCCCAGTTTTGGTTACTATCATCTGTCCGTGACCTATCATTGCTGTAGTTCTGTCGCTTAACCCGTCGCCACTCGTGGAGGCGATCACGGGCTCCCGGTCGTTAAGGGGCTTCGGGGTGCTAAATGGTGGTTCCTGTGGGTGTCTCACTTGCTCAAACCACAGTCTTTATTTCTTAAGAATCTGAGTTCTTCCGCCTCGCTCTCCCAGTCAAGCCACAGTCTTCATTTCTTCAGAATCTGAGTTCTTCATCATCACTCTCCAAGCTCAAGCCACAGTCTTTCAGTTCTTCAAAACCAGTCTCCTTCAACCTGGTCTACCAGTCACAAGCCACAGTCTTTCAGTTCTTCAAAACCCAGCCTCCTTCAACCTTGTCTACCAATCATAAACCACAGTTTTTCAGTTCCTCAAATACCGGTGATCTTCAGCTCTATTCCTCAAATCGTTTAATCATTGACTCCAGTTCTTTTCCCATGTCTTTCAATTCCTCAAGTATCGGTGTACAGTTGTTTCTTCATTAAAAATACAGTTAACCTACAGAGTCCTCACTCTTTCTTCTGCTCACCAGCCAACTCTACATCTACTAGGCCTCCACCTCATAAGGAAGAACTACATTCAACCACCTCATCTACTTCCTACACAGTCAGCTGTCCTCCCAGTCCAAGTTTGGTTGTCAGAACCCCAATCTTTGCCGAGTGTGACACCCTCAACCTCATGAGAGCCACTCAGATTTCAGTCTGTGTTCAGCAATACCAACCTTTAATCGATTTAATGGCTGCCTATCATCCAGAGATGCTGTCAGTGGCTCCACCTGGCATCTTCACCAGCTCAATCGCATCCGCTTTCCCCCCTGTGAGCACGTGTCATACACTACGCAGCTGCATCATAACCTCACAACCAGAGCTAAGCCTAATTATTCTTATACGCAGATATAGATTTTGGCAGCCCTTGGTGGAATAAATCCTCATATATTTACATAACTGTCAATTACTTGGTGTGTGAAATATCAGGAGTACAGGTAATAATGTAACACAAGGTAATCTGTAGATCACAAAAAAAACCACATATGATTCACAGGAAAAAAAAACACACTCATGGTCCTCCACAGGAAAATATAAAACACAAAATACACATGAAAAAAACAAAACTAATTGATCCTTAGGTATTTGTAAGGCTATGCATATGTCTAACCCAATTACAGTATGTTTAAAGTGTTCTACTGACTTAGCCTTTACCACTTTTCCACTACCCTTTCTGTCTAATTATTATTATCATTACATATTCTGTATCACAGGCAGGGTGAACTATATATACACTGTATTATTATTATTATTATTATTATTATTATTATTATTATTATTATTATATACAGGGCCAGTTCTAGACTTCCTTTGGTGCACCACTCCCCCGCACATTTAAAACAGGAACAGTGCACGCCAAAGGCACGTGCAAAAATGTAGGGGAGTAGCCACAGAATATTATTAATTAATATTAAACTGCACAGTAGTGTCCGTTAGTATCAATACACCACACAGTAGTTTCCGTCATTAACATTACACCACACATTAGAACCCCTTATACATGTTACATCACACAGTAGTGCCCCTTATACACCACAGTAGAGCCGCTTATATTGTATATGTTATGCCACTGTAAAGCCCTTATACACATTACACCACAGTAGTGCCCCTTATATACGTTACACCACAGTAGAGCTGCTTATACACGTTTCACCAAAGTAGAGCCGCTTACACACAGTGGCGGAATTCAATTGTACTGAAAGCCGGCGCCCAATTAAACTATTCAATTGTAGCTCCTCAGCACTGAGATTTCAGCTCGCAGCCCCCGGGGGTGCAAGCTGAAATGTGAGAAAAAAGACCTGTTTGGGTGCCCAATCGGCACTTTTTGGGATCTCGGACACTAGTTTAGTCTGCTTTACACAGCTAAACCCGATGTTAAGGGGTGCGATCAGTGCGATAACGGGAATCAATTGAATATTGCCACTGCGATCTTCCGACACTTTAGACGGGAGATTGGGGGCAATAACAATTGAATTCCCCCCATTAAGCTATGGAAGAGCGTCTTATACACATTACACCAAAGTAGAGCCGCTATGTAAGTAGCTGTGAGGTGAGAATAAGAGAGAAAGAGAGAGGACGGGAGATACAGATAGAGAGAGGTGAGGACATGGGAGAGTGAGAGAGGTGAGTAGAGAGAGTCTGAGAGGTAAGGATGAGAGAGAGAAAGATTGAGGACAAGAGAGAGGTGGGATGAGAGAGTAGTTGGGGACAAGAGAGAGGTCAGGACCTGAGAGAGAGATTGAGGACAAGAGAGAGGTGGAATAAGAGAGAGAGTGATGGGGACAAGAGAAAAGTCAGGACCTGAGAGAGAGAGAGAGAGAGAGAGGTGAGGACAAGAGAGAGAGGTGAGGACAAGTGAGAGAGAGAGGAGGACAAGAGAGAGAGGTGAAGACAAGAGAGAGAGAGTGAGGTGAGGACAAGGGAGAGAGAGACATCACAACAAGAGAGAGAGGTAAGGACAAGAGAGAATAGTGAGGATGAGAGAGATGGTGAGAGTGGGGAGGACAAAAGACAAAGTGACAGAGGTTAGGACAAGATAGACAGCCAGGGCATTTATACACCCACACTCACCCTGGCCGGGGAGAAGCATTCTCCCTGCAATGCTGCTTGGGCTGGGATCCAGGACTGCATGGGTAATGGGTCTCCTTACCAGGGGCTCAGTCAGACCGGTTGCTTGTGGGTGGCTGCGTTTAGTACCATACGCCATCGCCCAACACTGTGCTGCTGCTCCTAGGACTTCACTCCCCCACAGCCGCTCCCAGAATTCTGTGCGCTATGACAAGTGAGAGGGGTGAGGACAAGAGAGAGGGGGGGTATGGACAAAAGAGAGAGGTGAGGACGAGAGAGAGAGGGGATGAGGACAAAAAAAGAGAGAGGTGAGAACGAGAGAGAGTGAGAAGGGGATGAGGACAGAAAGAGAGAGAAAGTGGTGAGGACAGAGAAAAAGAGAGAGGGGGCAGAGGAAGAGAAAGGAGAGAGAGAAAGGGGGCACAAAGAGAGAGTAGAGAGAGAGAGAGAGAGAGAGAGAAAGAGGGGGCACAGAGAGAGAACAAAGAGGACAGACAGAGAGAGGGAGAGGTTGAGGGCAGACAGAGAGAGAATAGAGAGGATAGAGAGAGAGAGTGGGAAGGTGGAGAGAGTCAACCAGGGCATGTATACACCCACACTCACCCTGCCCAGAGGGGGCAGCACTCTCCCTGCAGTGCTGATGCTGCAGCTGGATGTGCGCTGTTCTGCTGCAGGCGCCTGTTGGCAGAGTGTATTGGATTGCCTGGTGCAGTGACATCAGCCCACATACTTAATAAACTTAAGCAGTAATGCAGGTTTATTCAGTAAACACAGGTGACTCAGATGCTCTATTGATATAGGTAATTGGGCCCCTTATATCATACAAGGTAACAGCAGTGATAGCGGTACTTATCAGGAGTTGTCTCCAGTGGTGAGGGATGGAAGACTGCACAGCCATGCAGTCTGACTCCCGCTGTAGAGAAGATGTGGTGCCTGGCTCAGCGTCGGCTCTGGAGCCGTGATACATGCAAAGGAACGCTGTAGCTGAGATCCGCTCCTGGTCTCAGTTCTGCATGCTTGCACTCACTCTAAGTAATCAGTCTCTCTCACTCTAAAATGGAGGAGCAGGGATTACATCACATAGCTCCACCTCCGAGTAACTCTTGGCACTAGGGGATGGGCCCATAGACTGCTGTGTAGAAGGAGACTACCCCTCGCTTAAGACTGTCCCCAGTCACAAATTTAAAGAACATGACATTTTATCAAACCAATCAATAAAGTAATTCCTGTAACCGAAAACATAATGTGAAACAAAACAGTAAGAATAAATCAACATTAATCCTATTCTAGTCCACATTCCATCAGGAATGCATGTAACAAGTGTGATGACAGTCCTTTTGTCAACATGTCGGCAATATTTTCTTCACTTGCAACAAATACCACATTGCCGGACTTGTTTTCCACCAACTCACAGATGAAGTGCTGTTTTATAGCAATGTGCTTAGACCGTCCATGATGCTTTGTGCTACAAGACAGATCAGTTTGCTCCCTTGTTATCACATTTTATGTTGATGATTTCACTGTGGTAAAGAAGACTTAAATTACATAAAGTCTCTCTTATCCAAAACGCTTCTTTTGTAGTTTCTGTGAGCGCCATGTACTCTGCCTCTGTTGTAAAAAGAGCAACTGTGGGGTTTTTCCTACTTGCCCAGCTTACGGCTGCACCTGCCAGTGCAAGCAGGTATCCAGTATAAGAATGTCTATCATCCTCATCTGATCCCCAGTCGGCGTCACAGAATACTTTTAAGTTGGTATCTGTTGATCTTGTAAATCTCAGCTTTAGTGAACTTGTACCTTTGAGGTACCTTAGAATTCTCTTTACTGCAATCCAGTGTTGTCTCCCAGAATTATTTGCGAACTGGCTTGACCGTCTCACTGCATGTGTGATGTCAGTTCGTGTCACAATACTTGCATACATCAAACTACCAATAGCATTTTGATAAGGGATTTCTTGCATTTCCTCTATCTCCCCTTTGCTACTTGGTGACATGGTCTTGACCATCTTTGTGCTTTTGTCAATGGGAGTACTTACTGGTTTTGCATCTGTCATTCTGTATTTGGAAATTATTGCCTCAATGTATGTTTGCTGGGCATTTGTGACAGTTCCCTGTTGCAGGTTTTGTACAATTTTCATACCTAATAGATAATTTGCAGGGCCTAGATCTTTCAACTTGAATCTTTGTTGAAGTTGGTACTTGATGTCAGTGATGTGATCAGGGCCGGTGCAAGGTTTTTCAGCACCCTAGGCAAAATGTCTTCCTACTGCAACTCCCCGCCGCCCCCACCTCCCCCCCCCCCCCCCCCCCCCCGAACCCACAAACTGCCCCTCCAAAAACATATGGTGAAAAAAAACATACCATGTGTGACATATTGCGGTGACCCCAGGCAGGTAGTAGTGGTGTATGGGGGAGGAAAGGGGGAACAACTCAGCAGGATATGTGCTGTACATACATACACGCATACACTACATACATAGATAGACAGATATGTGTGCAGGAACTGGGGGGTATATAAAGAATTTTATATGGAGAAATGTGTGTGTATATATATATATATATATATACCCATATATGATGCATGTGTATGTATGTATATATATATTAATAGAGCTGATTTACTTAAACGCAAAATAAAAGATAAAGATAATAAACATCGGATCCCTTGGGTATCCCAATTTACTACCATGTCATCCAATATACAGAAGAGTTCCAAAAAACTCTGGCCTTTAATTAAAACGGATCCTGAGATTGGTTTAACCAACTCCCAGTTGATGCCATGTTATTCAAGGGGGAGGAACCTACGGGACATCTTAGTGAAAACCAATTTTGTTACACCCAGTGAGAAGAGTCAATTTCTGTCTGTTAGAAAACCTGGATGCTTTCGGTGTGGATGTGTAACATGTGGGTTTATGATTTCTGGTGATACCTTTAATCATCCACAGACAGGCAAGCCCATTAAAATAAAACATCATTTGACTTGCAATAGCTGCTTTGTAATTTATCAATTGACATGCCCTTGTGCATTATCTTATGTTGGAAAAACACAAACTAAATTTAAAGAAAGGATGGCGAATCATCGCCATGCTATTAGAACTGCATTGATTAAAGGTACTAGCGAACAACCTGTAGCAAGACATTTTGCTGAGAAAAATCATCCGCTAACTACCTTAAGATACAGAATGATTGATTTTATTCCTCCGAACAGCCGTGGTGGAGATCGAAACAAAAAGCTATTACAAAGGGAAGCCTATTGGATCTCTAAACTTGATGTATTGGCCCCAAAAGGGCTAAATGAATCCGTCTCGTTTACCTGTTTTCTTTAACTTGCTAAATTAGCTCAGAGGTCATTAATGTGTGCATACATATAGGGGTTCAAAATATTAAAATATACAGATATTTCACTCCCTATTAATTATTATATATCATTAGCCAGTGCCGGATTAGATTTATAGATATGGATCATTGTTTATTGAATTTCGCTATGCATTTCTGTGGGATAACATTTGGAAATCTTGTATTAAGTCTTATTTAGTCTATATATATATATATAATGATCAGCGCTGTTTAAGTATGTTTACATGATACAGGAAGTGGCATGGTGATCCGTATTTTTAATATTGGTTGCTTGGCAACAGATGCGGTGTTGGTCACGTGGTGTGCGACGGATGACGTCGTCAGGAGGCGCTGGATGCGTCATGACGTCCTCTTCAGCGGGCAGTTTGAGAAACAGCTCCAGCTGTTTGTGACACATGGTGATGGTGACGGGTATATAGGTGAGTGATGTATTGGATTTTATTATATCTTGAAAACAGTTGAATAAACTGAAACGTTGATTTGCTGATTTTGTATTGTTGCCTGTATCACGAGTGCCGCATCATTTGGAAACTATATATATATATATATATATATATATATATTTATTTATAGGGATGTAGTTATGTGACCGGTGGTCACGAGACTGCCGGTCACATTACCGACGGCTACACCCCGCCCTCCTCTAAATCCTGTCAGTCGGCATGCCGACTAGCAGGGACTATTCCCACTTGCGGCGAGTTTGTGTGTGTGTGTGTGTGTGTGTGTATATACAGTGGTCGAAGTGGAAATTTTGAAGTGGGGGTATGCAAAAGTCAAGGATGCAATTATGTGCGCGCCAAAGGCGCACGCGCTCCAGGAAAAGGGGGCGTGGTCACCTAAAACGGGGCGCGTCCAGTGTAGTAGAACCCCTTATACCAAGCATGTCCAAACTGCGGCCCTCCAGCTGTTGAGAAACTACACATCCCAGCACGCCCGGACACAGCTTTAGCATTCTCCGACAGCAAAACTGTGTCAGGGCATGCTGGGATATGTAGTTTCACAACAGCTGGAGGGCTGCAGTTTGGACATGCCTGCCTTATACTATCTAGTACTGGTGCCCCTTTCACCTTATAGCACACGGTACGAGCTGAAATTCACATTGTAGCACACTGAGTGAGCCGAAATTCACATTGTAGCACACTGAAGGAGGCAAAATTCACATTGTAACACACTGAATGAGACGAAATTCACATTGTAGCACACTGAAGGAGGCAAAATTCACATTGTAACACACTGAATGAGCCGAAATTCACATTGTAGCACACTGAATGAGCCGACATTCACATTGTAACACACTGAATGAGCCGAAATTCACATTGTAGCACACTGAATGAGCAGACATTCACATTGTAACACACTGAATGAGCCGACATTCACATTGTAGCACACTGAATGAGCCGAAATTCACATTGTAGCACACTGAGTGAGCCGACATTCACATTGAAGCACACTGAATGAGCCGACATTCACATTGTAGCACACTGAATGAGCCGAAACTCACATTGTAGCACACTGAATGAGCCGACATTCACATTGTAGCACACTAAATGAGCCGACATTCACATTGTAGCACACTGAATGAGCTGACATTCACATTGTAGCACACTAAATGAGCCGAAACTCACATTGTAGCACACTGAATGAGCCGAAACTCACATTGTAGCACACTGAATGAGCCGAAACTCACATTGTAGCACACTGAACGAACCGACATTCACATTGTAGCACACTGAATGAGCCGACATTCACATTGTAGCACACTGAATGAGCCGAAATTCACATTGTAGCACACTGAATGCTACAATGCAACATGTGGGAGCCCAATTGTGGGGGAGGGGGGGAGAGGAGAGATGAACCTAGGTACAAGATGCAGGGGGGGAGAAGTGGGAGCCTAATAGCTGTGGGGGGGGGGGGCTGGTAAGAAGAAGAGGCAGCAGCGGGAGGGGGGGGGAGAGAGACGACCCTAGGTACAAAATGCAGGAGGGGGGAGGGGGGGAGCAGCGGGAGCCTAATAGCTGTGGGGGAGCTGGTAATGAGAGGCAGCAGCAGAGGGGGGGGAGCAGAGGGGGGGGGGTTGAAGAAATTAACCTAGGTACAGGATTACTAGATGCAGGAGGGGGGGGAGTTGAAGCAGGAGCCCAATAGCTGTGGAGGCAGCAGAAGGTTCTGATGAGATGCGGCCGGGAGCCAGTCGTGGGGTCGCAGGATTGCGGGGGGGGGGGGGAGGAGGGGGAGAGGCGCAGATAAAAATTTGCTCGATTCTAGGGAGAGGCGGCGCCCGATGTGGCAGCAGAGCGGACCAGCGACCAGGCCAGCAGACCCCTTCATGATGATGTGCCCTGTAGTCCGCGGAAGACCATCGCGTGGGGGAGCGGCGGATCGTCTGCTCACATAACGTGGGACTCAGGAGCGCAGGCGGCAGCAGCAGCAGGCTGTGCATTATAACTCATTCCTCAGGAATGAGTTATAATGCGCAGCCTGCTGCTGCTGCCGCCTGCGCTCCTGAGTCCCACGTTATGATTCCTCTGTGGGCGGCTCAGCTGTGGGCTATGATCGCAGAGGTGGGGGCCCAGGGGGGGGGGGCGGCTGCACGGCACTGACGGCAGGCCGGGTTGAAGAAGAACTTAAGTAGGGCACTGGCAGGCACACACAGACACAGTCAACTCACGTTTGAAGGCACGGCACTGGCAGACAGTCAGACGTGGTGGGCCAGGCGCCAACGAGCTGCTCCTCTTAAAGAATAGGAGGAGTGTGTGTGTGTGTGTGTGTGTTCTCTTTCACTTTCGTTCCGCCCTCCAGTGGTCGCCGCCCCTAGGCAGCTGCCTAAAGCTGCCTAGTGGTAGCGCCGGCCCTGGATGTGATCTTCTTGACCTGCCAAAAGTAAGTCATCCACATAGACAGCTATGATGAACAACTTTTCTTTGATACTTTTGTGGTACAGGCAGTGATCAGTCTCTGACCTAACAAAATTAATTTCTAGTAAAGCTGCATCCAACTTTACATACCAGAAATGACCACTTTGCTTGAGGCCGTATAGTGACTTCTTTAAGAGACAAACTTTCCCAGTTTGGAATATATCCATATCATAGTGTTGAAGCGGCTCCATGTAAATTTCCTTAACTAACTCTCCGTTCGGGAATGCAGAATCAAAGTCTAGCTTATATAACAATAGATCATGTAATGTAGCAATCGCAATCACTAACCTTAAGGTGTTATACCTTGCAACTGGTGAGTAGATCTCTCCATAATCTATTCCATATTTCTGTATATATCACTTGGCAACAAGTTGGGCTTTGTATCGAGCTATTGTCCCATCTGCATTCAACTTCTTGCAGAAAACCCACTTGTTTTTAATCGTCTTATGTTCACTTGGTCTATAAACCATAGTCCATGTACTGTTATCATTTAGTGCTGACAGCTCTGTATCAATTGCTGACTTCCACTCTGTCCAATCACTGCTTGACTTTGCTTCCTGTATGTTTTGAGGTTCACAGTAAGTTATGTTTGCATACTCCTCACTGTATTTCTTGGCTGGAATTCCTTTGTTGCTCCTCGTGGAACTTCTGTTCTACGACTTGTTGTCTGCTTTGACACTCTCAGATTCAGACATGCTTTATGCTGCCTGTACATTTAATAATACATTTTCTTGTTGCTCCACTGCTCCAGTTAATGGTGCTGTCTTGTAGAATACCATCTCTGGATTTAAGAAGACATTTACTTGTAACATCCCAATGTCTGTATCCTTTGCTTTCGTCACAGTATTCAAGCAGTATATATTCTATGGATTTTTGGATGTAGCTTTCTCCTTTTCTCCTTTGGTATATGTGCAAAAGCTTTGCTCACAAAGACACGAAGATGACTGACACTTGGCTTTTTCCTGGACCACGCCTCCAGCGGCGTTTTACCTTTGACGGCCACTGTAGGTGCACGATTCTTTAGCTATACTGCGGTACTGCTCCTGCCCAAAACGTCTTTTCCAGGCCCGCATCACCTAACATAGTTTGTGCTCTCTCAACAATTGTGCAGTCTGCCAGCTCACTTACACCATTCTGTTCCGGTGTGTAGGCAATTGTTACCTAATGCTTTATGCCATATTTCCTAAGGAATGCAGCTAAGACTTTGTTACCATACTCTCCACTGTTGTCTGATCTCAGGATCCTTAGTTTCAGACCTGTCTGATTCTCCACCAGGTTTTTGTATTCCACAATTTTGTTGACCACTTCAGTCTTCTCTTTAAGGAAGTACACGTGTGTCATTCTTGTGGTGTCATCAATAAGAGTCATGAAATACCTGTAGCCACTGATTGATTCTTCCTCCATTGGACCACACATGTCTGTGTGCACTAGAACTAACTGTGTCTCTGCTCTATTAACTGACTTTGGAAATGGGTTGCGAGTTTGCTTGCCTTTTATGCAACTCTCCCACATAGGTCTTTCAGCGTTGCTCATGGTGATCCCTGTTACCATTCCATCTAGCTTCTAGTTTCTGGACATTGTCGTATCCCAGATGACCCAAGCGTTTGTGCCACAGCTCCATTGACTGTTTTTCATCAGTAGCCATCATTGCAGTACACTCCTCAGTGCCCAGGACATATAGTTGGTTGCACCGGGTTGCTGAAGCAATAACAGTCCCTCTTTTATTCTGCACCATACACTTGCCTTTCTGAAATTGGACTTTGTAGCCTTTTTTCTCTAGATCGCTGTTAGCAATGAGATAACTTCTTAAATCAGGCATGTACAACACATCTTTGATATCTCTAACAACTGTTTCTCCTCCAATTCTTAAACGTACTGTGATTGTCCCAGCTTTTAAAGCAGTAAGGACTTTATTTCCAATCCCTGTAACTGTAGTGGGAACACACAGTGTTAAAGAACTGAACCACTGCTTACTGCAACTGAAATGTCTAGTGGCCCCCCCGAGTCCATCTACCAGCAATCCTTCCTGTGACTGTCTACTACATTCAATGCTGACTCGTTTGGCTTGTCGCGCTGCTTCTGCGCACCAGTGGAATGTCTCATTCTGCAATCTGAAGCTTTATGTCCTATCTTGTGACATACAAAACATTTGAATTTGTGCTTTTTGGACTTTGTGCCCTTTGTGATCAAGGCAGAACCCTCAGCTATGGTCTCGACTGGAATACATTCTAGGAACTGCTGCAGCTTGGCCCTTATAATCTCTGTTGTCAGCTTAGTTTAATTTGACTCTAATGCATCCACCGAAAAATCAAATTCTGGTGTCAGATTATGTAACATAGCCATTACCACTTCCTCTTTGTCCACCTATACCCCCACAGATGCCAACTGCTGATCTATCGACAATAACTTATCAATGTAATAGTTCTTGTCCTTGCAGGCACTCAGTTTCGTTCCATATAGCATGCGTCTTAAACTTATCCTTTTCATTAGACCTTTGTCTTCATATGCATTTTGCATGACTGCCCACATGTCTTTAGCTGACACTTTCCCACTGACTATAGAATAGACATGCTGCTCCACTGCTAAACCTATCGTCCCAATGGCTCTGCCTACGTCATCTGGGTTTGGACCTGCTCCTGGGTCTATAGTAACCTTCCACAACTTTGCCCGCTAAAGCTGCATCTCCATGGCAAACTTCCATGTAGCATAGTTCTCTGAACTTTTCAGCTTAGCAAAGTTCATGCTGTGTCCTGTGCTATACATCCTTTCTGTACTTGTATAAAATGTCACTTTAAACTTTGTGTGATTATTTAAAAGCACTCAGGGGGTTAATCTTAAGGCACATGCGGGTCTGGGGCGCGGGACTGGGCCCACAACCTGTTGACAGAGTGTATTGGATCACCTGGTGCAGTGACATCAGCCCACTCACTTAATGAACTTAAACAGTAATGCAGTTTTATTCAGTAAACACAGGTGACTCAGATGCCGTATTGATACAGGTAATTGGGCCCCTTATACTGTATCATACAAGGTAACAGCAGTGGTAGCGGTACTTACCAGGACTTGTCTCTGGCGGTGAGGGATGGAGGACTGCACAGCTGTAGATTAGATGCAGTGCCCGGCTCAGCATCAGCTCCGGAGCCACGGTACATGCAATGGAACGCTGTAAGTCTCTATAGCTGAGATCCGCTTCCGGTCTCAGCTCTGCACACTTGCACTCACTCTAAAATGGAGGAGCAGGGTTTACATCACATAGCTCCACCTCCGAGTGACTCTTGGCACTAGGGAATTAACACTAGGGTATGCGCCCATAGACTTCTGTGTAGAAGTAGACAGGCACAGAGAGCACCATATTCTAACAGGGCCGGGATCCAGGGACAGGGGCTCAGGCAGGCAGACTGGGTGCTTGTTGGAGGGCAGGTGGCCGCATGTAGTACACCATGTGCCGTTGCCCAACACCATGCTGGGGCTGCTTCTTTGCACCACGGCCGTTCCCAGAATGGTGTGCATCTGTGCGCGATGACGTCACGCTTGCACTGGCTTCTGGGAAGGTGGGAGGGAAGAGGAGAGCCGCCGCAGTTTTCTGCAGAGCACAGCGGCCGGAGGTAGGAGCTGGTCACTGGGAGTGTCGAGAGGGAGGCAGGGCTACTCGGGCAGGCAAACAGCGGACACTGACAGTCAGACCGGCCCATCTGGTCATCGGCCCTTCTGGCATTTGCCGGAAGTGTCAGATGGCCAGTCCGGCTCTGCACCAATGTATTTCCTGTGGACCCCTCGAAGAAAGAGAGTAAACAAAGGTAAGTCTACCATAACTCTACTTTTCTTACTTTGGGACAGATGTATTAAGCCTGGAAAAGTGATAAAGTGTAAGGTGATAATGCACCAGTCAGCTCCTAACTGTAATTTTTCAAAACCACCCTTTAACTTGACATTAGGAGCTGATTGGCTGGTGCGTTATCACCTTACACTTTGTCACTTCTCCAGGCTTAATACATCTGACCCTCAATTTCCAAAATAAGAATCAGGCCCAAAGTCCATACCTACATAGTTGCCAGAGGCATCTCTATCTTGGATGTCACTGTTGCGGAGGTATTGTAGAGTGAGCACTGTGCATTCACAAGAGGGGTGAGGCTTGGAGGCCCCTGGCAAACTCTCAAGGTGAGCCTCCTATTTGATTTCAGTAAAACCTGCATACAGTATGCAGCTGCTGCTGTGTAATATAGGTACCAATGGAGCCAAGCAGGGAATAGCCAGGAAAGGAGGGAACTGTACAGAATGCTGATTAGAGGCACTCCTAGGGGACAGACACACCAAAAGGCATCCACGGGAGTACTCGTAGAGACATCAACTTTCACAGGCAAACCCTAATGACAGAGGTGTCTCCTTAGGTAAGCGGCAGACAGTGGTGGTGGTGGTGGAGTTGGGCGGTTGTCAGGTGGGCCCAGCAAGCAGCAGTATTAACGTGGCCATGGTAGATGATGATTTGGGAATCTGGAAATCAAGGCTGTGGCTTCTGGCTTATCCATATGCCGTAGCTCAATATGCCCCCTTCGTCTTGTGGGCCTTAGGACATTTGCCAGTCTACCCACCCTGTAGTTATGTGTCATGACCCCATTCTATCACACTGGTTAGCTCTCAATCCCAACACAAGGAAACAGTGTGGATGCTGCTTGGTAACTCCATCCGAGGAGTGGACACCAAAATAGAATGCTGGTACTTGTGATTCTCCGAGGAGTTTTGGCATGCGAGGGAGGATTGCTGTGACCCTTAATCCTCCTGTAAAAGATATTACTTTAAATCTAACTTCACCACAAACGCTATCAGCTCGAAACCCACTGCCCAGGGGTCCCGGGAATAGCCCCAAGCTTCAGCCCAGGTCTGAGGTACCCTGGAGAGGGGGAACCCCTTTATTGGGGGTTCCAAATTCCCTGGGAGTCCCGGACCTAAGCTGACTAATTAGGGGGGGTTGAATGCTTTGGCTGGGGGATCCCGTCAAGTGTGCATTATCCCATTGCGAGTGGAGCATAGTACTTGTTTTAAAAATAGTGACCCCCTACTTATTTTGTTCCCCATATTTTTAGAACAAGAGCCGGCTCAAAGATTCTGGGGCTGGTTATGCTTTTTGCAGCCTTTTGTCAAACGTGTCAAACGTGTCTATTTGAAGCAGGTCTATTTGTTCACAAATTTATTTTACTAGTTCTGTGAGAGTTTACAGCTCGCACCCTATAAAAATGTGCAAGCTGTATGTTTGGGGTGGGAAAACATCTTGATGCAAAGTTTGCCCCCTGTGAAAAGTGGAATACCGGATTAGTAGAGTTTGCATGTTCTTGTAGCCTATTACAGGTGCACATTTGCAAACTTGCACCCTATTACATTCTGCCCTAGAATTTAATAATGTTATGCAGGGCTGTAACGAGAGGTGTGCAACAGGTACCACCACCCAACATTCAAAGTAATAACAGTGCAATGATTTAATGATGACATTCAGAATATCAGCACATAATGACATGCACAATGTCGACAAAGACATGTCATTCACATTGCTAGAATGTTAACATTTGTCATGTCGATAATAGGATTTCCATACCCTCCAACATTTTACACAGAAAATTCGGTACAAATTAGGAAAGGGGCGTGGCCACGGGTAAAGTCAGCGTGGCCACACCCCTTTACCTATACTTTCAATGGAAGTTTGAAGAGCCAAAAATCAGTACAGACCATAAAAAAAGGTTCTGTACCTGGTAAAAAGGTACAGTTGGAGGGTATGGATTTCCCATTCACTTTTACTCTAAGCCTAACCCTAACAACAGCCAAACCTTGGGGGTCATTCCGTGTTGATCGCTCGCTAGCTACTTTTTGCTGCTGTGCGAACGCATAGTCGCCGCCCACTGGGGAGTGTATTTTAGCTTTGCAAGTGTGTGAATGCTTGTGCAGCCGGGCAGTACAAAAACAGTTTGTGCAGTTTCTGAGTAGGTTTGAATTTACTCAGCCGCTGTCCGGTCCCGGAGTTGACATCAGACACCCACCCTGCAAACGCTTGGACACGCCTGTGTTTTTCCAATCACTCCCTAAAAACGGTCAGTTGACACCCATAAACGCCCTCTTCCTGTCAATCTTCTTGCTATCGACTGTGCAAATGGATTCTTCGTTAAATCCATTGCCCAACAATTATCCGCTTTGTACTCGTACGACGCACCTGTGCATACGCATGCGCAGTAGTGACCTGATCCAGAGGCAGAACTCTGGGAGGCAACGGAGTCATCTGCCGCTGGGCTCCTGCTCTGAAGGGGGGCACCTCTCCTCCCATTCTGTGACACCATTGAATTAAGTTAATTGATAGCTGTCACAGTCTTTTCATTGGCCGACTTCCTCACTGATCCCTGCACCTTACAAATCACACCCTCTTTATTATACTGAATATACACATTTTACAAGTATCACACCCAGGATTAGAAACCACAACCTATTACACTGGAAGCAGACACCTTACTGATGGAGTTATTTGCTCCTGTATAGGAAATATGAGAATTTTAACTATATGAAGATACTTCTCTGACAATTACACGTAACTTCATATAGTTAGAATTCTCATGCTTCCTCTACAGGAGCAAATAACTCCATCAGTAAAGTGTCTGCTGTTAGTGTAACAGGTCATGGGTTCTAATCCTGGGTATGACTGCTGAGAAATGTGTGATTTAAAATAAAAGACAATTAAATGTATAAATACAGTATATACATTTTTTTCAGAACATTCCATAAACACACACACACACACACACACACACACACACACACACACAACACATATATACGCATACATACATACATACATACATACATACATATATTTATTTTAATATAGGAAATAGGGGGGCACCAATATTTATCTTGCCTCCGGGCAACAGTGATTAACTTACGCCACTGATCTGATCGCTGCGCTGCAAAAAATGGCAGCGTACGATCAGGTCGGAATGACCTCCCTTATCCCTAATCCTACCCTACCTCCTAATCTAACCCTATCAAGTGTCAACAGTTGGCTGTTGACATTCACCATGTTGACATTCTGACCATATCAACATTATGGTGTCAACATTCTGGATGTCAACAAATTGACTACATTCCAGCTGTGAATGCAAACTGGGAGCCTATCTTTTACAGTAAAATCATATAATATTACGCCGCACATAAATACAACCAGGTTATTCAATCCAGGCATTAGATAATACTAGGGGGCATATTTATAATAATCTGCATATATTCATGTAAATTTGCACCAAGAGAATGAATATACCAATAAGCTCTTGCCAGGAGGCAGGCCCCGTTAAAAGCCCATGTCTGCTAAGATCTGAACGCAGGGTGATAACTTTCTGTCTCCTGCTTTGGCATCTGTGAGTGTACTGTGTATGCGTGGCCATCAGCCTGCACATGCATCATTGAGGGGACATGAGGTTCTCTATATAGGCTAATGGGGCCAAGCCAGGATCATCTTAACATAGTGGCACACTGGGCAGCTGCCCAGGGCACCATGATTCTAGGGGCATCTGAGCATGTCTGGCCGCTCTCATTGTGAATTACACACTGAGCACCAGGCAACATAATGTACTAGACTCACAGCCTGCAGCTAGGCAGTAAATGTCTGCCAGCGTGCAGATTAACAGATGGATGGCGCAATCCACCAATCAGAGTGCTGACAGCCATTGACTATGTAAGCAGGGCCATCATAATGTATATGCACATTCTGCAGCTGCCAAGGGAACCACAATTCTAGCAGCCTTTCAGCAGGGACAGGTGGTGGTCACATAATCAGAGCGGTGAGGCAGCATTATCTACCTGCCTCCCAGCCTGCAGCCGGACAGTGAATAGCTGTCAGTATGCTGATTGGTTGATGGCTGGAGTTATCCACCAATCAGAGTGCTGACAGACATTCACTGTATGGAAGCATGTGGAGACATGGCGAAGGACCACAGGAGCAGTAAGTTGTGATTTTTCCCCCAAATTGTTACCATGAATGGGTGTGTAGGAACCCCAGTTTTGGCCAGGGCAATGCTTTAAAGAGGGCCCGGGCCAATCTCCAGAATACATGTGATCTGTAATTTGTTATTGTTGCAAAAAATGCAATAAGAAATTATAATTATTGGGTCTTAAACCTGATAATTAATAACCATGCCTCATGGTCTCAATGATTTCCAGACTTCATGTAATAATGTTTAGTTAGGTTTTAATATAAAACAATTCACCCAAAATGAACTGTGTAAATCCTCCACTAGATGGCACCACCATACCAATAATTATTCCATATAATTTTTATTTTTTCTTGCTTCAATTTTTGTATCTTTTAAATGTATTGCATTTGCGAACGCTGTGAGTTTACAAGATAAGATTGTTATCACTAAACAATCTGGTTAATGCTTCTGCAGCATTGTCACAATGTGTTTTCTTTGTACAATATTCGCACTCGTATTTTAAAACATGAAAAAATAGTAGTGGAATAGTACCATACTTTTCCGAGGCTCAAATTGTAAGTTATGTTTTTATAAACGACAGCTAAGTTTACATTATACGCAATCCTTTTGTCCCGCTCATCATGTAATTTTATTTAATAGAGAATGCTTTGTATTTTCAAAAATGTAGAACATGAAAAAAAAACCTCAGCCCCACTGATTGAGTTGTTCCACTTCAAGAACATGTTCATGAGATACCCTCCTGTTTTCTGTAAGCACTTATATTTATAATCAACTAGAAGCACTTTCAAAAATTGGAATTTATTATCTGTGTTGTAATGCCTAGCCTTTTGATGCGATACACTAATAAAAATAATATTTATTTTTTTATGCTGAGAGGTAAACATATGAAAGTTCATAAATACAAATATATAAGATAATTAAATAGAATATTTACAAATCATTGAGAAAGTACTGATGTGTGAAATGCATTTGGCCTTTGGAAATATTGCGGAACACTGTTCCGTTTCTGGACTTTGAGTAACGTCATCAGCCTCCGGCGTTTGATTCACTGTGGTTCCTATGTTTCATACCTGTTAAGTAATACTTGCTCATATGATATCAGAATACCCCAGAGTGCAATTTAAAAGCATAACAATAACCTTAAAATCAGGGTCGGACTGGCCCACAGGGGAACAGGGGAAACCACCAGTCGGCCCCACCCCTTCCTTAGGGATCATGTTCCAGATTGTGCACTTGAATTATATATTATACATATGTTACATTATACTGCACAGGACTATAGTGTAATTCCTACAGTGCATTGCTGTTATTAATCTGGTACATTATCGTGCATGCACTAGCAGTATCATACCTCCCAACTGTCCCGATTTTCGCGGAAAGAACACATAGAACACATTAATATGCCCCTGTCCCCCCATAGAACACATTAATATGCCCCTGTCCCCCCATAGAACACATTAATATGCCCCTGTCCCCCAATAGCACACATTAATATGCCCCTGTCCCCACATAGCACACATTAATATGCCCCTGTCCCCCCATAGAACACAATAATATGTCCCTGTCCCCCCATAGCACACATTAATATGTCCCTGTCCCCCCATAGCACACATTAATATGCCCCTGTCCCCCCATAGAACACATTAATATGTCCCTGTCCCCCCATAGCACACATTAATATGCCCCTGTCCCCAATAACACACACTGTTGATATTCCCCCTCCCCTTCCCTTTTATCCAGTACTTGCCTGAGTCTCTGCTTTTCTGTTAATCATGTGCTGCCTGTGGCTGCTCCACGCCTCCTGGCTCCTCCTGTGTGTGCAGCGCACAGACAAGTGTGACTCATGTGACTTCCTGATCTAATCAGGAAGAAAGCTCAGCAGAACGTCGTAACTGGAAGGTGGCTGCCCGGCTTCTGCTTTGAGCACAGTCAGAGGCGGGGACAGACAGGCGGAGCTGCTGTCTGTTATCCAGATTGACGGGGCAGTGGGGAGGAGCAGGTACGAGAGAGAAGGGGGAGCGCCCAACATGCAATCATCAGACTGGAGGAAAGGTGTCTGTAATCTGCTGATGCCGCTGCGCTGCCTATCATACTGCATGTGACAGGAGCGCTGCGGCAGTGAAACAGTGCACAACAGCTCAGCAAGGTGGCAGCCCAGCGCCTCCCTGCTTTGCAGACCTTGCTGAGCGGTTAGCGCCGGGCCTGGCGCTGGGCATGCCCCCTCAGTGACGAAAATGGGGCGTGGCTCGCGATCGCGGGTCCTCCACGAAGCCATGCCCCCTTTTCATTAAACCACACCCCTTTTCATTAAGCCATGCCCCTTTTGGGAGCGCGCGCGGGTATTTCCAAAGTTGGGAGGCATGCAGTATTTACTATATATTATGCACTCGCCAATGGTTAGCTAAGTCTCTAAACATGGGCCCCTACCACTGCATTCCCCCGGTGGGCCCTTCATGCCCCACTCCGACACTGCTTAAAATTATAAATAGTGACACGGAGGCATATCTTGTTGGGTAAAAATTGGTTGGCTTTACTTATAATTAAATAAATAGCAAGAGGGAAAAGCGACAGATAAAATATGGGGGCAAAGAAAAATAGCCCCTTATTCCCCTTTCACATCGCACAAATAACCCGGTATCGACCCGTCATATTGCTGGGTCGACACGGGTCAATGTAGCCTCTCATTGGGTAAGTCCCTAACACTAACTATAGGGGTTCAGGTCCGGGGGGCAGGACACCCCAGAGCCACCCAGCCAGACAACCCCAGGGCATCGCAGGAGTGATAAAAATATAGGGTTAAAGAGGTAGGAGCAGCTGTTGCTGCTTGTGTGAATAATGTGAGGAGTAAAAGAAAATTATGTGAAGGTGTTACATATATATAAAACAAACTATAAGTGCCAGCGCGCCCAGCTTCCCCCAGCTCTCTCCCATAGCGTGAATGGATGCTGTGCGCATGCGCACGGCATCCTTACATGCTGGGAGGGCAGGAAGCAGGCGGCTGTTCTAGCAGGGCGCCGCAAAAGGGGCAGGGCGTATTTTGACTTTAAAAAATCGGGAAAACAGCCTAGCGTGAACACTATATATATATATATATATATACACGCAGGCGTGGCCGGACCGTGCGGGGGGGGGGGCGCAGTGGCTGAGTGATGTCACACGCAGCTGCTGCGACTCGGGCTGCGAGGGAGTAACTCCCGGCCAGCCTCAGGAGCTGCGCTGGCTGGGAGTTACTCTTGAAGCACAAAAGCATCGCCGCTGTGCGATGCTTTTGTACTTCTGCGGGAGGAAAGGCGAGCCAGACATGCGGTGCGGACTATCCCTGTGCTGGGCGTCCCCCCGCATGTCTGAGTAACTGATCGCAGCTGTGCTAAATTTAGCACAGCTACAATCAACTCAGAATGACCCCCTATAATATATATATATATATATATATATATACATACACACACACACACACACACACACACACACACACACACACACCATTAATACACTCCACCAATTCAAAGATAACATTAGTAGACACCCCCTACCCCAGACAACAATATATTGCCACCCCAGATGGCATTAATATACCTACATTCCACAGTAACTCTCCTAGAGAACATTAATACTGCCCCACACACTATTCCCTCCTAGCAAACATAAATACAACCCCACAGCACAACACCCCATCCTAGAGACATTTCACTACACCCCAACACCCTCTCCTAGCGACACTTTAGTACACCCCCACAGACCAATAGCCCCTCAGCCTCCTAGAGAACATTAATACTACCCCACACCAATCCCTCCTAGTTAACATTAATGCCTCCATGCCATGGATACTTGACTTTGAAACTGTGAGCCTGAGGACAGAGGGAGCTGCGTGCACAGCCAACAGCTCCCTCCAGACATCCTGTATGCAGGGAGCTACAGAGCTCTGTTGCTGCTGCTGCTGCCGCTCCGCGAACGCGATCGCGGCTTTTTGTGAGATGGAGACTGTGCACAGCTGCCTGTCTCCATCTCTAATATTAAGTATTTGGGCCATGCGGGGGGGTCCAGCTACTGGCAGCAGTACTACGGTGTACTTACTGAGGATGGCTGTCTTCTTCCTTCTGAGTCGGCTCCTCGCGTCATTATTACTGCCGGGAGCCAGATGCACAGCTTCCTGGACTTCCTGCAGCGCCCTCCAGTGGCCGGCCCTGGCTGAGGCACTTATACTAGTGCCGCTTCTAATGCTTTTTTTCAATGGGCTTTTACAGCCCGGAGCTTGGCCCCGCCCCCTGCCCTCCCACGGCTTCAGCTCCTTCAATATTGTAAGTGTGAGGCAGCGCTCTCGCTGCCTCACAAATAAATGTGGCTGCATTTACAAAGCAAAATTGATTACTATAATACAAAACAGATATTCATAACACAGAATATGTGTTAAAAATATGTTCTTTGTATTATATTAATCATTAATGACAGGTGAGGCACTGCCTCCCCTGCCTCCCCTGACTGCACGTCCCTGGAGTGTTGGACTATTTAAAATCAGAGGGGTGGGTGGGGTAGGGTGCTAAATTAGGGTGAAGGTGTCTCCTACCTTCAAAAATGTATGAATACATCAGTTACAGAGGGAAAAGGGCCCTAATTTGCACACCTTAATTAGGTAGTGAGGTGCTACTCTGCTTGAGACTTAGTAAAGTGTACAGAGGGAAAAGGTAGCAGGTGCACTATCTCACACTAGCTCAACCTGTAGTAACCAGAGGCACTTAGCATATTCCTGGCCAGGGCTATGAGCTTACCCACCGCATCAAGGTAGCCTCTCATTGGGTAAGTCCCTAACACTAACTATAGGGGTTCAGGTCCGGGGGGCAGGACACCCCAGAGCCACCCAGCCAGACAACCCCAGGGCATCGCAGGAGTGATAAAAATATAGGGTTAAAGAGGTAGGAGCAGCTGTTGCTGCATGTGTGAATAATGTGAGGAGTAAAAGAAAATTATGTGAAGGTGTTACATATATATAAAACAAACTATAAGTGCCATGGAGTGATGAAATAGTGTTAAATTGCGATGCCCCAGGGACACCCAGCCACGGCAGGCACAGGGAGCCCCGCACCCCAGAGAATTCCCCCCATTATGGACTGCCATATTAAACAAAATGTGGGAGTCTTACCACAGTGTGCTCATTCCAAATGTAAAGGCTAGAGTGTTGGACTATTTAAAATCAGAGGGGTGGGTGGGGCAGGGTGCTAAATTAGGGTGAAGGTGTCTCCTACCTTCAAAAATGTATGAATACATTAGTTACAGAGGGAAAAGGGCCCTAATTTGCACACCTGAATTAGGTAGTGAGGTGCTACTCTGCTTGAGACTTAGTAAAGTGTACAAAGGGAAAAGGTAGCAGGTGCACTATCTCACACTAGCTCAACCTGTAGTAACCAGAGGCACTTAGCATATTCCTGGCCAGGGCTATGAGCTTACCCACCGCATCAAGGTAGCCTCTCATTGGGTAAGTCCCTAACACTAACTATAGGGTTCAGGTCCGGGGGGCAGGACACCCCAGAGCCACCCAGCCAGACAACCCCAGGGCATCGCAGGAGTGATAAAAATATAGGGTTAAAGAGGTAGGAGCAGCTGTTGCTGCTTGTGTGAATAATGTGAGGAGTAAAAGAAAATTATGTGAAGGTGTTACATATATATAAAACAAACTATAAGTGCCATGGAGTGATGAAATAGTGTTAAATTGCGATTCCCCAGGGACACCTAGCCACGGCAGGCACAGGGAGCCCCGCACCCCAGAGAATTCCCCCCATTATGGACTGCCATATTAAACAAAATGTAGGAGTCTTACCACAGTGTGCTCATTCCAAATGTAAAGGCTAGAGTGTTGGACTATTTAAAATCAGAAAGGTGGGTGGGGTAGGGTGCTAAATTAGGGTGAAGGTGTCTCCTACCTTCAAAAATGTATGAATACATCAGTTACAGAGGGAAAAGGGCCCTAATTTGCACACCTTAATTAGGTAGTGAGGTGCTACTCTGCTTGAGACTTAGTAAAGTGTACAAAGGGAAAAGGTAGCAGGTGCACTATCTCACACTAGCTCAACCTGTAGTAACCAGAGGCACTTAGCATATTCCTGGCCAGGGCTATGAGCTTACCCACGGCATCAAGGTAGCCTCTCATTGGGTAAGTCCCTAACACTAACTATAGGGTTCAGGTCCGGGGGGCAGGACACCCCAGAGCCACTCAGCCAGACAACCCCAGGGCATCGCAGGAGTGATAAAAATATAGGGTTAAAGAGGTAGGAGCAGCTGTTGCTGCTTGTGTGAATAATGTGAGGAGTAAATGAAAATTATGTGAAGGAGTTACATATATATAAAACAAACTATAAGTGCCATGGAGTGATGAAATAGTGTTAAATTGCGATGCCCCAGGGACACCTAGCCACGGCAGGCACAGGGAGCCCCGCACCCCAGAGAATTCCCCCCATTATGGACTGCCATATTAAACAAAATGTAGGAGTCTTACCACAGTGTGCTCATTCCAAATGTAAAGGCTAGAGTGTTGGACTATTTAAAATCAGAGGGGTGGGTGGGGTAGGGTGCTAAATTAGGGTGAAGGTGTCTCCTACCTTCAAAAATGTATGAATACATCAGTTACAGAGGGAAAAGGGCCCTAATGTGCACACCTTAATTAGGTAGTGAGGTGCTACTCTGCTTGAGACTTAGTAAAGTGTACAGAGGGAAAAGGTAGCAGGTGCACTATCTCACACTAGCTCAACCTGTAGTAACCAGAGGCACTTAGCATATTCCTGGCCAGGGCTATGAGCTTACCCACCGCATCAAGGTAGCCTCTCATTGGGTAAGTCCCTAACACTAACTATAGGGGTTCAGGTCCGGGGGGCAGGACACCCCAGAGCCACCCAGCCAGACAACCCCAAGGCATCGCAGGAGTGATAAAAATATAGGGTTAAAGAGGTAGGAGCAGCTGTTGCTGCATGTGTGAATAATGTGAGGAGTAAAAGAAAATTATGTGAAGGTGTTACATATATATAAAACAAACTATAAGTGCCATGGAGTGATGAAATAGTGTTAAATTGCGATGCCCCAGGGACACCCAGCCACGGCAGGCACAGGGAGCCCCGCACCCCAGAGAATTCCCCCCATTATGGACTGCCATATTAAACAAAATGTGGGAGTCTTACCACAGTGTGCTCATTCCAAATGTAAAGGCTAGAGTGTTGGACTATTTAAAATCAGAGGGGTGGGTGGGGCAGGGTGCTAAATTAGGGTGAAGGTGTCTCCTACCTTCAAAAATGTATGAATACATTAGTTACAGAGAGAAAAGGGCCCTAATTTGCACACCTTAATTAGGTAGTGAGGTGCTACTCTGCTTGAGACTTAGTAAAGTGTACAAAGGGAAAAGGTAGCAGGTGCACTATCTCACACTAGCTCAACCTGTAGTAACCAGAGGCACTTAGCATATTCCTGGCCAGGGCTATGAGCTTACCCACCGCATCAAGGTAGCCTCTCATTGGGTAAGTCCCTAACACTAACTATAGGGTTCAGGTCCGGGGGGCAGGACACCCCAGAGCCACCCAGCCAGACAACCCCAGGGCATCGCAGGAGTGATAAAAATATAGGGTTAAAGAGGTAGGAGCAGCTGTTGCTGCTTGTGTGAATAATGTGAGGAGTAAAAGAAAATTATGTGAAGGTGTTACATATATATAAAACAAACTATAAGTGCCATGGAGTGATGAAATAGTGTTAAATTGCGATGCCCCAGGGACACCTAGCCACGGCAGGCACAGGGAGCCCCGCACCCCAGAGAATTCCCCCCATTATGGACTGCCATATTAAACAAAATGTAGGAGTCTTACCACAGTGTGCTCATTCCAAATGTAAAGGCTAGAGTGTTGGACTATTTAAAATCAGAAAGGTGGGTGGGGTAGGGTGCTAAATTAGGGTGAAGGTGTCTCCTACCTTCAAAAATGTATGAATACATCAGTTACAGAGGGAAAAGGGCCCTAATTTGCACACCTTAATTAGGTAGTGAGGTGTTACTCTGCTTGAGACTTAGTAAAGTGTACAGAGGGAAAAGGTAGCAGGTGCACTATCTCACACTAGCTCAACCTGTAGTAACCAGAGGCACTTAGCATATTCCTGGCCAGGGCTATGAGCTTACCCACCGCATCAAGGTAGCCTCTCATTGGGTAAGTCCCTAACACTAACTATAGGGTTCAGGTCCGGGGGGCAGGACACCCCAGAGCCACCCAGCCAGACAACCCCAGGGCATCGCAGGAGTGATAAAAATATAGGGTTAAAGAGGTAGGAGCAGCTGTTGCTGCTTGTGTGAATAATGTGAGGAGTAAAAGAAAATTATGTGAAGGTGTTACATATATATAAAACAAACTATAAGTGCCATGGAGTGATGAAATAGTGTTAAATTGCGATGCCCCAGGGACACCTAGCCACGGCAGGCACAGGGAGCCCCGCACCCCAGAGAATTCCCCCCATTATGGACTGCCATATTAAACAAAATGTAGGAGTCTTACCACAGTGTGCTCATTCCAAATGTAAAGGCTAGAGTGTTGGACTATTTAAAATCAGAAAGGTGGGTGGGGTAGGGTGCTAAATTAGGGTGAAGGTGTCTCCTACCTTCAAAAATGTATGAATACATCAGTTACAGAGGGAAAAGGGCCCTAATTTGCACACCTTAATTAGGTAGTGAGGTGCTACTCTGCTTGAGACTTAGTAAAGTGTACAGAGGGAAAAGGTAGCAGGTGCACTATCTCACACTAGCTCAACCTGTAGTAACCAGAGGCACTTAGCATATTCCTGGCCAGGGCTATGAGCTTACCCACCGCATCAAGGTAGCCTCTCATTGGGTAAGTCCCTAACACTAACTATAGGGTTCAGGTCCGGGGGGCAGGACACCCCAGAGCCACCCAGCCAGACAACCCCAGGGCATCGCAGGAGTGATAAAAATATAGGGTTAAAGAGGTAGGAGCAGCTGTTGCTGCATGTGTGAATAATGTGAGGAGTAAAAGAAAATGATGTGAAGGTGTTACATATATATAAAACAAACTATAAGTGCCATGGAGTGATGAAATAGTGTTAAATTGCGATGCCCCAGGGACACCTAGCCACGGCAGGCACAGGGAGCCCCGCACCCCAGAGAATTTCCCCCATTATGGACTGCCATATTAAACAAAATGTAGGAGTCTTACCACAGTGTGCTCATTCCAAATGTAAAGGCTAGAGTGTTGGACTATTTAAAATCAGAGGGGTGGGTGGGGCAGGGTGCTAACTTAGGGTGAAGGTGTCTCCTACCTTCAAAAATGTATGAATACATTAGTTACAGAGGGAAAAGGGCCCTAATTTGCACACCTTAATTAGGTAGTGAGGTGCTACTCTGCTTGAGACTTAGTAAAGTGTACAAAGGGAAAAGGTAGCAGGTGCACTATCTCACACTAGCTCAACCTGTAGTAACCAGAGGCACTTAGCATATTCCTGGCCAGGGCTATGAGCTTACCCACCGCATCAAGGTAGCCTCTCATTGGGTAAGTCCCTAACACTAACTATAGGGTTCAGGTCCGGGGGGCAGGACACCCCAGAGCCACCCAGCCAGACAACCCCAGGGCATCGCAGGAGTGATAAAAATATAGGGTTAAAGAGGTAGGAGCAGCTGTTGCTGCTTGTGTGAATAATGTGAGGAGTAAAAGAAAATTATGTGAAGGTGTTACATATATATAAAACAAACTATAAGTGCCATGGAGTGATGAAATAGTGTTAAATTGCGATGCCCCAGGGACACCTAGCCACGGCAGGCACAGGGAGCCCCGCACCCCAGAGAATTCCCCCCATTATGGACTGCCATATTAAACAAAATGTAGGAGTCTTACCACAGTGTGCTCATTCCAAATGTAAAGGCTAGAGTGTTGGACTATTTAAAATCAGAGGGGTGGGTGGGGTAGGGTGCTAAATTAGGGTGAAGGTGTCTCCTACCTTCAAAAATGTATGAATACATCAGTTACAGAGGGAAAAGGGCCCTAATTTGCACACCTTAATTAGGTAGTGAGGTGCTACTCTGCTTGAGACTTAGTAAAGTGTACAGAGGGAAAAGGTAGCAGGTGCACTATCTCACACTAGCTCAACCTGTAGTAACCAGAGGCACTTAGCATATTCCTGGCCAGGGCTATGAGCTTACCCACCGCATCAAGGTAGCCTCTCATTGGGTAAGTCCCTAACACTAACTATAGGGGTTCAGGTCCGGGGGGCAGGACACCCCAGAGCCACCCAGCCAGACAACCCCAGGGCATCGCAGGAGTGATAAAAATATAGGGTTAAAGAGGTAGGAGCAGCTGTTGCTGCATGTGTGAATAATGTGAGGAGTAAAAGAAAATGATGTGAAGGTGTTACATATATATAAAACAAACTATAAGTGCCATGGAGTGATGAAATAGTGTTAAATTGCGATGCCCCAGGGACACCCAGCCACGGCAGGCACAGGGAGCCCCGCACCCCAGAGAATTCCCCCCATTATGGACTGCCATATTAAACAAAATGTGGGAGTCTTACCACAGTGTGCTCATTCCAAATGTAAAGGCTAGAGTGTTGGACTATTTAAAATCAGAGGGGTGGGTGGGGCAGGGTGCTAAATTAGGGTGAAGGTGTCTCCTACCTTCAAAAATGTATGAATACATTAGTTACAGAGGGAAAAGGGCCCTAATTTGCACACCTTAATTAGGTAGTGAGGTGCTACTCTGCTTGAGACTTAGTAAAGTGTACAAAGGGAAAAGGTAGCAGGTGCACTATCTCACACTAGCTCAACCTGTAGTAACCAGAGGCACTTAGCATATTCCTGGCCAGGGCTATGAGCTTACCCACCGCATCAAGGTAGCCTCTCATTGGGTAAGTCCCTAACACTAACTATAGGGTTCAGGTCCGGGGGGCAGGACACCCCAGAGCCACCCAGCCAGACAACCCCAGGGCATCGCAGGAGTGATAAAAATATAGGGTTAAAGAGGTAGGAGCAGCTGTTGCTGCTTGTGTGAATAATGTGAGGAGTAAAAGAAAATTATGTGAAGGTGTTACATATATATAAAACAAACTATAAGTGCCATGGAGTGATGAAATAGTGTTAAATTGCGATGCCCCAGGGACACCTAGCCACGGCAGGCACAGGGAGCCCCGCACCCCAGAGAATTCCCCCCATTATGGACTGCCATATTAAACAAAATGTAGGAGTCTTACCACAGTGTGCTCATTCCAAATGGAAAGGCTAGAGTGTTGGACTATTTAAAATCAGAAAGGTGGGTGGGGTAGGGTGCTAAATTAGGGTGAAGGTGTCTCCTACCTTCAAAAATGTATGAATACATCAGTTACAGAGGGAAAAGGGCCCTAATTTGCACACCTTAATTAGGTAGTGAGGTGCTACTCTGCTTGAGACTTAGTAAAGTGTACAGAGGGAAAAGGTAGCAGGTGCACTATCTCACACTAGCTCAACCTGTAGTAACCAGAGGCACTTAGCATATTCCTGGCCAGGGCTATGAGCTTACCCACCGCATCAAGGTAGCCTCTCATTGGGTAAGTCCCTAACACTAACTATAGGGTTCAGGTCCGGGGGGCAGGACACCCCAGAGCCACCCAGCCAGACAACCCCAGGGCATCGCAGGAGTGATAAAAATATAGGGTTAAAGAGGTAGGAGCAGCTGTTGCTGCTTGTGTGAATAATGTGAGGAGTAAAAGAAAATTATGTGAAGGTGTTACATATATATAAAACAAACTATAAGTGCCATGGAGTGATGAAATAGTGTTAAATTGCGATGCCCCAGGGACACCTAGCCACGGCAGGCACAGGGAGCCCCGCACCCCAGAGAATTCCCCCCATTATGGACTGCCATATTAAACAAAATGTAGGAGTCTTACCACAGTGTGCTCATTCCAAATGTAAAGGCTAGAGTGTTGGACTATTTAAAATCAGAAAGGTGGGTGGGGTAGGGTGCTAAATTAGGGTGAAGGTGTCTCCTACCTTCAAAAATGTATGAATACATCAGTTACAGAGGGAAAAGGGCCCTAATTTGCACACCTTAATTAGGTAGTGAGGTGCTACTCTGCTTGAGACTTAGTAAAGTGTACAGAGGGAAAAGGTAGCAGGTGCACTATCTCACACTAGCTCAACCTGTAGTAACCAGAGGCACTTAGCATATTCCTGGCCAGGGCTATGAGCTTACCCACCGCATCAAGGTAGCCTCTCATTGGGTAAGTCCCTAACACTAACTATAGGGTTCAGGTCCGGGGGGCGGGACACCCCAGAGCCACCCAGCCGGACAACCCCAGGGCATCGCAGGAGTGATAAAAATATAAGGTTAAAGAGGTAGGAGCAGCTGTTGCTGCATGTGTGAATAATGTGAGGAGTAAAAGAAAATGATGTGAAGGTGTTACATATATATAAAACAAACTATAAGTGCCATGGAGTGATGAAATAGTGTTAAATTGCGATGCCCCAGGGACACCTAGCCACGGCAGGCACAGGGAGCCCCGCACCCCAGAGAATTCCCCCCATTATGGACTGCCATATTAAACAAAATGTAGGAGTCTTACCACAGTGTGCTCATTCCAAATGTAAAGGCTAGAGTGTTGGACTATTTAAAATCAGAGGGGTGGGTGGGGCAGGGTGCTAACTTAGGGTGAAGGTGTCTCCTACCTTCAAAAATGTATGAATACATTAGTTACAGAGGGAAAAGGGCCCTAATTTGCACACCTTAATTAGGTAGTGAGGTGCTACTCTGCTTGAGACTTAGTAAAGTGTACAAAGGGAAAAGGTAGCAGGTGCACTATCTCACACTAGCTCAACCTGTAGTAACCAGAGGCACTTAGCATATTCCTGGCCAGGGCTATGAGCTTACCCACCGCATCAAGGTAGCCTCTCATTGGGTAAGTCCCTAACACTAACTATAGGGTTCAGGTCCGGGGGGCAGGACACCCCAGAGCCACCCAGCCAGACAACCCCAGGGCATCGCAGGAGTGATAAAAATATAGGGTTAAAGAGGTAGGAGCAGCTGTTGCTGCTTGTGTGAATAATGTGAGGAGTAAAAGAAAATTATGTGAAGGTGTTACATATATATAAAACAAACTATAAGTGCCATGGAGTGATGAAATAGTGTTAAATTGCGATGCCCCAGGGACACCTAGCCACGGCAGGCACAGGGAGCCCCGCACCCCAGAGAATTCCCCCCATTATGGACTGCCATATTAAACAAAATGTAGGAGTCTTACCACAGTGTGCTCATTCCAAATGTAAAGGCTAGAGTGTTGGACTATTTAAAATCAGAGGGGTGGGTGGGGTAGGGTGCTAAATTAGGGTGAAGGTGTCTCCTACCTTCAAAAATGTATGAATACATCAGTTACAGAGGGAAAAGGGCCCTAATTTGCACACCTTAATTAGGTAGTGAGGTGCTACTCTGCTTGAGACTTAGTAAAGTGTACAGAGGGAAAAGGTAGCAGGTGCACTATCTCACACTAGCTCAACCTGTAGTAACCAGAGGCACTTAGCATATTCCTGGCCAGGGCTATGAGCTTACCCACCGCATCAAGGTAGCCTCTCATTGGGTAAGTCCCTAACACTAACTATAGGGGTTCAGGTCCGGGGGGCAGGACACCCCAGAGCCACCCAGCCAGACAACCCCAGGGCATCGCAGGAGTGATAAAAATATAGGGTTAAAGAGGTAGGAGCAGCTGTTGCTGCATGTGTGAATAATGTGAGGAGTAAAAGAAAATGATGTGAAGGTGTTACATATATATAAAACAAACTATAAGTGCCATGGAGTGATGAAATAGTGTTAAATTGCGATGCCCCAGGGACACCCAGCCACGGCAGGCACAGGGAGCCCCGCACCCCAGAGAATTCCCCCCATTATGGACTGCCATATTAAACAAAATGTGGGAGTCTTACCACAGTGTGCTCATTCCAAATGTAAAGGCTAGAGTGTTGGACTATTTAAAATCAGAGGGGTGGGTGGGGCAGGGTGCTAAATTAGGGTGAAGGTGTCTCCTACCTTCAAAAATGTATGAATACATTAGTTACAGAGGGAAAAGGGCCCTAATTTGCACACCTTAATTAGGTAGTGAGGTGCTACTCTGCTTGAGACTTAGTAAAGTGTACAAAGGGAAAAGGTAGCAGGTGCACTATCTCACACTAGCTCAACCTGTAGTAACCAGAGGCACTTAGCATATTCCTGGCCAGGGCTATGAGCTTACCCACCGCATCAAGGTAGCCTCTCATTGGGTAAGTCCCTAACACTAACTATAGGGTTCAGGTCCGGGGGGCAGGACACCCCAGAGCCACCCAGCCAGACAACCCCAGGGCATCGCAGGAGTGATAAAAATATAGGGTTAAAGAGGTAGGAGCAGCTGTTGCTGCTTGTGTGAATAATGTGAGGAGTAAAAGAAAATTATGTGAAGGTGTTACATATATATAAAACAAACTATAAGTGCCATGGAGTGATGAAATAGTGTTAAATTGCGATGCCCCAGGGACACCTAGCCACGGCAGGCACAGGGAGCCCCGCACCCCAGAGAATTCCCCCCATTATGGACTGCCATATTAAACAAAATGTAGGAGTCTTACCACAGTGTGCTCATTCCAAATGTAAAGGCTAGAGTGTTGGACTATTTAAAATCAGAAAGGTGGGTGGGGTAGGGTGCTAAATTAGGGTGAAGGTGTCTCCTACCTTCAAAAATGTATGAATACATCAGTTACAGAGGGAAAAGGGCCCTAATTTGCACACCTTAATTAGGTAGTGAGGTGCTACTCTGCTTGAGACTTAGTAAAGTGTACAGAGGGAAAAGGTAGCAGGTGCACTATCTCACACTAGCTCAACCTGTAGTAACCAGAGGCACTTAGCATATTCCTGGCCAGGGCTATGAGCTTACCCACCGCATCAAGGTAGCCTCTCATTGGGTAAGTCCCTAACACTAACTATAGGGTTCAGGTCCGGGGGGCAGGACACCCCAGAGCCACCCAGCCAGACAACCCCAGGGCATCGCAGGAGTGATAAAAATATAAGGTTAAAGAGGTAGGAGCAGCTGTTGCTGCATGTGTGAATAATGTGAGGAGTAAAAGAAAATGATGTGAAGGTGTTACATATATATAAAACAAACTATAAGTGCCATGGAGTGATGAAATAGTGTTAAATTGCGATGCCCCAGGGACACCTAGCCACGGCAGGCACAGGGAGCCCCGCACCCCAGAGAATTCCCCCCATTATGGACTGCCATATTAAACAAAATGTAGGAGTCTTACCACAGTGTGCTCATTCCAAATGTAAAGGCTAGAGTGTTGGACTATTTAAAATCAGAGGGGTGGGTGGGGCAGGGTGCTAACTTAGGGTGAAGGTGTCTCCTACCTTCAAAAATGTATGAATACATCAGTTACAGAGGGAAAAGGGCCCTAATTTGCACACCTTAATTAGGTAGTGAGGTGCTACTCTGCTTGAGACTTAGTAAAGTGTACAAAGGGAAAAGGTAGCAGGTGCACTATCTCACACTAGCTCAACCTGTAGTAACCAGAGGCACTTAGCATATTCCTGGCCAGGGCTATGAGCTTACCCACCGCATCAAGGTAGCCTCTCATTGGGTAAGTCCCTAACACTAACTATAGGGTTCAGGTCCGGGGGGCAGGACACCCCAGAGCCACCCAGCCAGACAACCCCAGGGCATCGCAGGAGTGATAAAAATATAGGGTTAAAGAGGTAGGAGCAGCTGTTGCTGCTTGTGTGAATAATGTGAGGAGTAAAAGAAAATTATGTGAAGGTGTTACATATATATAAAACAAACTATAAGTGCCATGGAGTGATGAAATAGTGTTAAATTGCGATGCCCCAGGGACACCTAGCCACGGCAGGCACAGGGAGCCCCGCACCCCAGAGAATTCCCCCCATTATGGACTGCCATATTAAACAAAATGTAGGAGTCTTACCACAGTGTGCTCATTCCAAATGTAAAGGCTAGAGTGTTGGACTATTTAAAATCAGAAAGGTGGGTGGGGTAGGGTGCTAAATTAGGGTGAAGGTGTCTCCTACCTTCAAAAATGTATGAATACATCAGTTACAGAGGGAAAAGGGCCCTAATTTGCACACCTTAATTAGGTAGTGAGGTGCTACTCTGCTTGAGACTTAGTAAAGTGTACAGAGGGAAAAGGTAGCAGGTGCACTATCTCACACTAGCTCAACCTGTAGTAACCAGAGGCACTTAGCATATTCCTGGCCAGGGCTATGAGCTTACCCACCGCATCAAGGTAGCCTCTCATTGGGTAAGTCCCTAACACTAACTATAGGGTTCAGGTCTGGGGGGCAGGACACCCCAGAGCCACCCAGCCAGACAACCCCAGGGCATCGCAGGAGTGATAAAAATATAGGGTTAAAGAGGTAGGAGCAGCTGTTGCTGCTTGTGTGAATAATGTGAGGAGTAAAAGAAAATTATGTGAAGGTGTTACATATATATAAAACAAACTATAAGTGCCATGGAGTGATGAAATAGTGTTAAATTGCGATGCCCCAGGGACACCTAGCCACGGCAGGCACAGGGAGCCCCGCACCCCAGAGAATTCCCCCCATTATGGACTGCCATATTAAACAAAATGTAGGAGTCTTACCACAGTGTGCTCATTCCAAATGTAAAGGCTAGAGTGTTGGACTATTTAAAATCAGAAAGGTGGGTGGGGTAGGGTGCTAAATTAGGGTGAAGGTGTCTCCTACCTTCAAAAATGTATGAATACATCAGTTACAGAGGGAAAAGGGCCCTAATTTGCACACCTTAATTAGGTAGTGAGGTGCTACTCTGCTTGAGACTTAGTAAAGTGTACAGAGGGAAAAGGTAGCAGGTGCACTATCTCACACTAGCTCAACCTGTAGTAACCAGAGGCACTTAGCATATTCCTGGCCAGGGCAATGAGCTTACCCACCGCATCAAGGTAGCCTCTCATTGGGTAAGTCCCTAACACTAACTATAGGGTTCAGGTCCGGGGGGCAGGACACCCCAGAGCCACCCAGCCAGACAACCCCAGGGCATCGCAGGAGTGATAAAAATATAAGGTTAAAGAGGTAGGAGCAGCTGTTGCTGCATGTGTGAATAATGTGAGGAGTAAAAGAAAATGATGTGAAGGTGTTACATATATATAAAACAAACTATAAGTGCCATGGAGTGATGAAATAGTGTTAAATTGCGATGCCCCAGGGACACCTAGCCACGGCAGGCACAGGGAGCCCCGCACCCCAGAGAATTCCCCCCATTATGGACTGCCATATTAAACAAAATGTAGGAGTCTTACCACAGTGTGCTCATTCCAAATGTAAAGGCTAGAGTGTTGGACTATTTAAAATCAGAGGGGTGGGTGGGGCATGGTGCTAACTTAGGGTGAAGGTGTCTCCTACCTTCAAAAATGTATGAATACATTAGTTACAGAGGGAAAAGGGCCCTAATTTGCACACCTTAATTAGGTAGTGAGGTGCTACTCTGCTTGAGACTTAGTAAAGTGTACAAAGGGAAAAGGTAGCAGGTGCACTATCTCACACTAGCTCAACCTGTAGTAACCAGAGGCACTTAGCATATTCCTGGCCAGGGCTATGAGCTTACCCACCGCATCAAGGTAGCCTCTCATTGGGTAAGTCCCTAACACTAACTATAGGGTTCAGGTCCGGGGGGCAGGACACCCCAGAGCCACCCAGCCAGACAACCCCAGGGCATCGCAGGAGTGATAAAAATATAGGGTTAAAGAGGTAGGAGCAGCTGTTGCTGCTTGTGTGAATAATGTGAGGAGTAAAAGAAAATTATGTGAAGGTGTTACATATATATAAAACAAACTATAAGTGCCATGGAGTGATGAAATAGTGTTAAATTGCGATGCCCCAGGGACACCTAGCCACGGCAGGCACAGGGAGCCCCGCACCCCAGAGAATTCCCCCCATTATGGACTGCCATATTAAACAAAATGTAGGAGTCTTACCACAGTGTGCTCATTCCAAATGTAAAGGCTAGAGTGTTGGACTATTTAAAATCAGAGGGGTGGGTGGGGTAGGGTGCTAAATTAGGGTGAAGGTGTCTCCTACCTTCAAAAATGTATGAATACATCAGTTACAGAGGGAAAAGGGCCCTAATTTGCACACCTTAATTAGGTAGTGAGGTGCTACTCTGCTTGAGACTTAGTAAAGTGTACAGAGGGAAAAGGTAGCAGGTGCACTATCTCACACTAGCTCAACCTGTAGTAACCAGAGGCACTTAGCATATTCCTGGCCAGGGCTATGAGCTTACCCACCGCATCAAGGTAGCCTCTCATTGGGTAAGTCCCTAACACTAACTATAGGGGTTCAGGTCCGGGGGGCAGGACACCCCAGAGCCACCCAGCCAGACAACCCCAGGGCATCGCAGGAGTGATAAAAATATAGGGTTAAAGAGGTAGGAGCAGCTGTTGCTGCATGTGTGAATAATGTGAGGAGTAAAAGAAAATGATGTGAAGGTGTTACATATATATAAAACAAACTATAAGTGCCATGGAGTGATGAAATAGTGTTAAATTGCGATGCCCCAGGGACACCCAGCCACGGCAGGCACAGGGAGTCCCGCACCCCAGAGAATTCCCCCCATTATGGACTGCCATATTAAACAAAATGTGGGAGTCTTACCACAGTGTGCTCATTCCAAATGTAAAGGCTAGAGTGTTGGACTATTTAAAATCAGAGGGGTGGGTGGGGCAGGGTGCTAAATTAGGGTGAAGGTGTCTCCTACCTTCAAAAATGTATGAATACATTAGTTACAGAGGGAAAAGGGCCCTAATTTGCACACCTTAATTAGGTAGTGAGGTGCTACTCTGCTTGAGACTTAGTAAAGTGTACAAAGGGAAAAGGTAGCAGGTGCACTATCTCACACTAGCTCAACCTGTAGTAACCAGAGGCACTTAGCATATTCCTGGCCAGGGCTATGAGCTTACCCACCGCATCAAGGTAGCCTCTCATTGGGTAAGTCCCTAACACTAACTATAGGGTTCAGGTCCGGGGGGCAGGACACCCCAGAGCCACCCAGCCAGACAACCCCAGGGCATCGCAGGAGTGATAAAAATATAGGGTTAAAGAGGTAGGAGCAGCTGTTGCTGCTTGTGTGAATAATGTGAGGAGTAAAAGAAAATTATGTGAAGGTGTTACATATATATAAAACAAACTATAAGTGCCATGGAGTGATGAAATAGTGTTAAATTGCGATGCCCCAGGGACACCTAGCCACGGCAGGCACAGGGAGCCCCGCACCCCAGAGAATTCCCCCCATTATGGACTGCCATATTAAACAAAATGTAGGAGTCTTACCACAGTGTGCTCATTCCAAATGTAAAGGCTAGAGTGTTGGACTATTTAAAATCAGAAAGGTGGGTGGGGTAGGGTGCTAAATTAGGGTGAAGGTGTCTCCTACCTTCAAAAATGTATGAATACATCAGTTACAGAGGGAAAAGGGCCCTAATTTGCACACCTTAATTAGGTAGTGAGGTGCTACTCTGCTTGAGACTTAGTAAAGTGTACAGAGGGAAAAGGTAGCAGGTGCACTATCTCACACTAGCTCAACCTGTAGTAACCAGAGGCACTTAGCATATTCCTGGCCAGGGCTATGAGCTTACCCACCGCATCAAGGTAGCCTCTCATTGGGTAAGTCCCTAACACTAACTATAGGGTTCAGGTCCGGGGGGCAGGACACCCCAGAGCCACCCAGCCAGACAACCCCAGGGCATCGCAGGAGTGATAAAAATATAAGGTTAAAGAGGTAGGAGCAGCTGTTGCTGCATGTGTGAATAATGTGAGGAGTAAAAGAAAATGATGTGAAGGTGTTACATATATATAAAACAAACTATAAGTGCCATGGAGTGATGAAATAGTGTTAAATTGCGATGCCCCAGGGACACCTAGCCACGGCAGGCACAGGGAGCCCCGCACCCCAGAGAATTCCCCCCATTATGGACTGCCATATTAAACAAAATGTAGGAGTCTTACCACAGTGTGCTCATTCCAAATGTAAAGGCTAGAGTGTTGGACTATTTAAAATCAGAGGGGTGGGTGGGGCAGGGTGCTAACTTAGGGTGAAGGTGTCTCCTACCTTCAAAAATGTATGAATACATCAGTTACAGAGGGAAAAGGGCCCTAATTTGCACACCTTAATTAGGTAGTGAGGTGCTACTCTGCTTGAGACTTAGTAAAGTGTACAAAGGGAAAAGGTAGCAGGTGCACTATCTCACACTAGCTCAACCTGTAGTAACCAGAGGCACTTAGCATATTCCTGGCCAGGGCTATGAGCTTACCCACCGCATCAAGGTAGCCTCTCATTGGGTAAGTCCCTAACACTAACTATAGGGTTCAGGTCCGGGGGGCAGGACACCCCAGAGCCACCCAGCCAGACAACCCCAGGGCATCGCAGGAGTGATAAAAATATAGGGTTAAAGAGGTAGGAGCAGCTGTTGCTGCTTGTGTGAATAATGTGAGGAGTAAAAGAAAATTATGTGAAGGTGTTACATATATATAAAACAAACTATAAGTGCCATGGAGTGATGAAATAGTGTTAAATTGCGATGCCCCAGGGACAACTAGCCACGGCAGGCACAGGGAGCCCCGCACCCCAGAGAATTCCCCCCATTATGGACTGCCATATTAAACAAAATGTAGGAGTCTTACCACAGTGTGCTCATTCCAAATGTAAAGGCTAGAGTGTTGGACTATTTAAAATCAGAGGGGTGGGTGGGGTAGGGTGCTAAATTAGGGTGAAGGTGTCTCCTACCTTCAAAAATGTATGAATACATCAGTTACAGAGGGAAAAGGGCCCTAATTTGCACACCTTAATTAGGTAGTGAGGTGCTACTCTGCTTGAGACTTAGTGCACCTGCTACCTTTTCCCTCTGTACACTTTACTATCTCACACTAGCTCAACCTGTAGTAACCAGAGGCACTTAGCATATTCCTGGCCAGGGCTATGAGCTTACCCACCGCATCAAGGTAGCCTCTCATTGGGTAAGTCCCTAACACTAACTATAGGGGTTCAGGTCCGGGGGGCAGGACACCCCAGAGCCACCCAGCCAGACAACCCCAGGGCATCGCAGGAGTGATAAAAATATAGGGTTAAAGAGGTAGGAGCAGCTGTTGCTGCATGTGTGAATAATGTGAGGAGTAAAAGAAAATTATGTGAAGGTGTTACATATATATAAAACAAACTATAAGTGCCATGGAGTGATGAAATAGTGTTAAATTGCGATGCCCCAGGGACACCCAGCCACGGCAGGCACAGGGAGCCCCGCACCCCAGAGAATTCCCCCCATTATGGACTGCCATATTAAACAAAATGTGGGAGTCTTACCACAGTGTGCTCATTCCAAATGTAAAGGCTAGAGTGTTGGACTATTTAAAATCAGAGGGGTGGGTGGGGCAGGGTGCTAAATTAGGGTGAAGGTGTCTCCTACCTTCAAAAATGTATGAATACATTAGTTACAGAGGGAAAAGGGCCCTAATTTGCACACCTTAATTAGGTAGTGAGGTGCTACTCTGCTTGAGACTTAGTAAAGTGTACAAAGGGAAAAGGTAGCAGGTGCACTATCTCACACTAGCTCAACCTGTAGTAACCAGAGGCACTTAGCATATTCCTGGCCAGGGCTATGAGCTTACCCACCGCATCAAGGTAGCCTCTCATTGGGTAAGTCCCTAACACTAACTATAGGGTTCAGGTCCGGGGGGCAGGACACCCCAGAGCCACCCAGCCAGACAACCCCAGGGCATCGCAGGAGTGATAAAAATATAGGGTTAAAGAGGTAGGAGCAGCTGTTGCTGCTTGTGTGAATAATGTGAGGAGTAAAAGAAAATTATGTGAAGGTGTTACATATATATAAAACAAACTATAAGTGCCATGGAGTGATGAAATAGTGTTAAATTGCGATGCCCCAGGGACACCTAGCCACGGCAGGCACAGGGAGCCCCGCACCCCAGAGAATTCCCCCCATTATGGACTGCCATATTAAACAAAATGTAGGAGTCTTACCACAGTGTGCTCATTCCAAATGTAAAGGCTAGAGTGTTGGACTATTTAAAATCAGAAAGGTGGGTGGGGTAGGGTGCTAAATTAGGGTGAAGGTGTCTCCTACCTTCAAAAATGTATGAATACATCAGTTACAGAGGGAAAAGGGCCCTAATTTGCACACCTTAATTAGGTAGTGAGGTGCTACTCTGCTTGAGACTTAGTAAAGTGTACAGAGGGAAAAGGTAGCAGGTGCACTATCTCACACTAGCTCAACCTGTAGTAACCAGAGGCACTTAGCATATTCCTGGCCAGGGCTATGAGCTTACCCACCGCATCAAGGTAGCCTCTCATTGGGTAAGTCCCTAACACTAACTATAGGGTTCAGGTCCGGGGGGCAGGACACCCCAGAGCCACCCAGCCAGACAACCCCAGGGCATCGCAGGAGTGATAAAAATATAGGGTTAAAGAGGTAGGAGCAGCTGTTGCTGCTTGTGTGAATAATGTGAGGAGTAAAAGAAAATTATGTGAAGGTGTTACATATATATAAAACAAACTATAAGTGCCATGGAGTGATGAAATAGTGTTAAATTGCGATGCCCCAGGGACACCTAGCCACGGCAGGCACAGGGAGCCCCGCACCCCAGAGAATTCCCCCCATTATGGACTGCCATATTAAACAAAATGTAGGAGTCTTACCACAGTGTGCTCATTCCAAATGTAAAGGCTAGAGTGTTGGACTATTTAAAATCAGAAAGGTGGGTGGGGTAGGGTGCTAAATTAGGGTGAAGGTGTCTCCTACCTTCAAAAATGTATGAATACATCAGTTACAGAGGGAAAAGGGCCCTAATTTGCACACCTTAATTAGGTAGTGAGGTGCTACTCTGCTTGAGACTTAGTAAAGTGTACAGAGGGAAAAGGTAGCAGGTGCACTATCTCACACTAGCTCAACCTGTAGTAACTAGAGATGAGCGGGTTCGGTTTCTCTGAAACCGAACCCGCACGAACTTCATGTTTTTTTTACGGGTCCGAGCAGACTCGGATCCTCCCGCCTTGCTCGGTTAACCCGAGCGCGCCCGAACGTCATCATGACGCTGTCGGATTCTCGCGAGACTCGGATTCTATATAAGGAGCCGCGCGTCGCCGCCATTTTCACACGTGCATTGAGATTGATAGGGAGAGGACGTGGCTGGCGTCCTCTCCATTAGAAATTAGATTAGAAGAGAGAGAGAGATTGTGCAGAGTCAGACAGAGTTTACCACAGTGACCAGTGCAGTTGTTGTTAGTTAACTTTTATTTATTTTAATATAATATATCCGTTCTCTGCTATATCCGTTCTCTGCCTGAAAAAAAACGATACACAGCAGCAGCCAGTCACACAGTGTGACTCAGTCTGTGTGCACTCAGCTCAGCCCAGTGTGCTGCACATCAATGTATAAAAGGCAAAGCTTATAATAATTGTGGGGGAGACTGGGGAGCACTGCAGGTTGTTATAGCAGGAGCCCCCAGGAGTACATAATATTATATTAATTTAAAATTAAACAGTGCACACTTTTGCTGCAGGAGTGCCACTGCCAGTGTGACTAGTGGTGACCAGTGCCTGACCACCAGTATAGTAGTATATTGTTGTATGTATTGTATACTATCTCTTTATCAACCAGTCTATATTAGCAGCAGACACAGTACAGTGCGGTAGTTCACGGCTGTGGCTACCTCTGTGTCGGCAGTCGGAACTCGGCAGGCAGTCCGTCCATCCATAATTGTATTACAATATATACCACCTAACCGTGGTATTTTTTTTTCTTTCTTTATACCGTCGTCATAGTGTCATACTAGTTGTTACGAGTATACTACTATCTCTTTATCAACCAGTGTACAGTGCGGTAGTTCACGGCTGTGGCTACCTCTGTGTCGGCAGTCGGCAGGCAGTCCGTCCATCCATAATTGTATTATTATTATAATATATACCACCTAACCGTGGTTTTTTTTTCATTCTTTATACCGTCATAGTGTCATACTAGTTGTTACGAGTATACTACTATCTCTTTATCAACCAGTGTACAGTGCGGTAGTTCACGGCTGTGGCTACCTCTGTGTCGGCAGTCGGCAGGCAGTCCGTCCATCCATAATTGTATTATTATTATAATATATACCACCTAACCGTGGTTTTTTTTTCATTCTTTATACCGTCGTCATAGTGTCATACTAGTTGTTACGAGTATACTACTATCTCTTTATCAACCAGTGTACAGTGCGGTAGTTCACGGCTGTGGCTACCTCTGTGTCGGCAGTCGGCAGGCAGTCCGTCCATCCATAATTGTATTATTATTATATTATATACCACCTAACTGTGGTATTTTTTTTTCTTTCTTTATACCGTCGTCATAGTGTCATACTAGTTGTTACGAGTATACTACTATCTCTTTATCAACCAGTGTACAGTGCGGTAGTTCACGGCTGTGGCTACCTCTGTGTCGGCAGTCGGCAGGCAGTCCGTCCATCCATAATTGTATTATTATTATAATATATACCACCTAACCGTGGTTTTTTTTTCATTCTTTATACCGTCATAGTGTCATACTAGTTGTTACGAGTATACTACTATCTCTTTATCAACCAGTGTACAGTGCGGTAGTTCACGGCTGTGGCTACCTCTGTGTCGGCAGTCGGCAGGCAGTCCGTCCATCCATAATTGTATTATTATTATAATATATACCACCTAACTGTGGTATTTTTTTTTCTTTCTTTATACCGTCGTCATAGTGTCATACTAGTTGTTACGAGTATACTACTATCTCTTTATCAACCAGTGTACAGTGCGGTAGTTCACGGCTGTGGCTACCTCTGTGTCGGCAGTCGGCAGGCAGTCCGTCCATCCATAATTGTATTATTATTATAATATATACCACCTAACCGTGGTTTTTTTTTCATTCTTTATACCGTCATAGTGTCATACTAGTTGTTACGAGTATACTACTATCTCTTTATCAACCAGTGTACAGTGCGGTAGTTCACGGCTGTGGCTACCTCTGTGTCGGCACTCGGCAGGCAGTCCGTCCATCCATAATTGTATTATTATTATAATATATACCACCTAACCGTGGTTTTTTTTTCATTCTTTATACCGTCGTCATAGTGTCATACTAGTTGTTACGAGTATACTACTATCTCTTTATCAACCAGTGTACAGTGCGGTAGTTCACGGCTGTGGCTACCTCTGTGTCGGCAGTCGGCAGGCAGTCCGTCCATCCATAATTGTATTATTATTATAATATATACCACCTAACCGTGGTTTTTTTATACCACCTAACCGTGGCAGTCCGTCCATAATTGTATACTAGTATCCAATCCATCCATCTCCATTGTTTACCTGAGGTGCCTTTTAGTTCTGCCTATAAAATATGGAGAACAAAAAAGTTGAGGTTCCAAAATTAGGGAAAGATCAAGATCCACTTCCACCTCGTGCTGAAGCTGCTGCCACTAGTCATGGCCGAGACGATGAAATGCCAGCAACGTCGTCTGCCAAGGCCGATGCCCAATGTCATAGTACAGAGCATGTCAAATCCAAAACACCAAATATCAGAAAAAAAAGGACTCCAAAACCTAAAATAAAATTGTCGGAGGAGAAGCGTAAACTTGCCAATATGCCATTTACCACACGGAGTGGCAAGGAACGGCTGAGGCCCTGGCCTATGTTCATGGCTAGTGGTTCAGCTTCACATGAGGATGGAAGCACTCAGCCTCTCGCTAGAAAACTGAAAAGACTCAAGCTGGCAAAAGCACCGCAAAGAACTGTGCGTTCTTTGAAATCCCAAATCCACAAGGAGAGTCCAATTGTGTCGTTTGCGATGCCTGACCTTCCCAACACTGGACGTGAAGAGCATGCGCCTTCCACTATTTGCATGCCCCCTGCAAGTGCTGGAAGGAGCACCCGCAGTCCAGTTCCTGATAGTCAGATTGAAGATGTCAGTGTTGAAGTACACCAGGATGAGGAGGATATGGGTGTTGCTGGCGCTGGGGAGGAAATTGACCAGGAGGATTCTGATGGTGAGGTGGTTTGTTTAAGTCAGGCACCCGGGGAGACACCTGTTGTCCGTGGGAGGAATATGGCCGTTGACATGCCAGGTGAAAATACCAAAAAAATCAGCTCTTCGGTGTGGAGGTATTTCACCAGAAATGCGGACAACAGGTGTCAAGCCGTGTGTTCCCTTTGTCAAGCTGTAATAAGTAGGGGTAAGGACGTTAACCACCTCGGAACATCCTCCCTTATACGTCACCTGCAGCGCATTCATAATAAGTCAGTGACAAGTTCAAAAACTTTGGGTGACAGCGGAAGCAGTCCACTGACCAGTAAATCCCTTCCTCTTGTAACCAAGCTCACGCAAACCACCCCACCAACTCCCTCAGTGTCAATTTCCTCCTTCCCCAGGAATGCCAATAGTCCTGCAGGCCATGTCACTGGCAAGTCTGACGAGTCCTCTCCTGCCTGTGATTCCTCCGATGCATCCTTGCGTGTAACGCCTACTGCTGCTGGCGCTGCTGTTGTTGCCGCTGGGAGTCGATGGTCATCCCAGAGGGGAAGTCGTAAGCCCACTTGTACTACTTCCAGTAAGCAATTGACTGTTCAACAGTCCTTTGCGAGGAAGATGAAATATCACAGCAGTCATCCTACTGCAAAGCGGATAACTGAGTCCTTGACAACTATGTTGGTGTTAGACGTGCGTCCGGTATCCGCCGTTAGTTCACAGGGAACTAGACAATTTATTGAGGCAGTGTGCCCCCGTTACCAAATACCATCTAGGTTCCACTTCTCTAGGCAGGCGATACCGAGAATGTACACGGACGTCAGAAAAAGACTCACCAGTGTCCTAAAAAATGCAGTTGTACCCAATGTCCACTTAACCACGGACATGTGGACAAGTGGAGCAGGGCAGGGTCAGGACTATATGACTGTGACAGCCCACTGGGTAGATGTATGGACTCCCGCCGCAAGAACAGCAGCGGCGGCACCAGTAGCAGCATCTCGCAAACGCCAACTCTTTCCTAGGCAGGCTACGCTTTGTATCACCGCTTTCGAGAATACGCACACAGCTGAAAACCTCTTACGGCAACTGAGGAAGATCATCGCGGAATGGCTTACCCCAATTGGACTCTCCTGTGGATTTGTGGCATCGGACAACGCCAGCAATATTGTGTGTGCATTAAATATGGGCAAATTCCAGCACGTCCCATGTTTTGCACATACCTTGAATTTGGTGGTGCAGAATTTTTTAAAAAACGACAGGGGCGTGCAAGAGATGCTGTCGGTGGCCAGAAAAATTGCGGGACACTTTCGGCGTACAGGCACCACGTACAGAAGACTGGAGCACCACCAAAAACTACTGAACCTGCCCTGCCATCATCTGAAGCAAGAAGTGGTAACGAGGTGGAATTCAACCCTCTATATGCTTCAGAGGTTGGAGGAGCAGCAAAAGGCCATTCAAGCCTATACAATTGAGCACGATATAGGAGATGGAATGCACCTGTCTCAAGTGCAGTGGAGAATGATTTCAACGTTGTGCAAGGTTCTGATGCCCTTTGAACTTGCCACACGTGAAGTCAGTTCAGACACTGCCAGCCTGAGTCAGGTCATTCCCCTCATCAGGCTTTTGCAGAAGAAGCTGGAGGCATTGAAGAAGGAGCAAACACGGAGCGATTCCGCTAGGCATGTGGGACTTGTGGATGCAGCCCTTAATTCGCTTAACAAGGATTCACGGGTGGTCAATCTGTTGAAATCAGAGCACTACATTTTGGCCACCGTGCTCGATCCTAGATTTAAAGCCTACCTTGGATCTCTCTTTCCGGCAGACACAGGTCTGCTGGGGTTGAAAGACCTGCTGGTGACAAAATTGTCAAGTCAAGCGGAACGCGACCTGTCAACATCTCCTCCTTCACATTCTCCCGCAACTGGGGGTGCGAGGAAAAGGCTCAGAATTCCGAGCCCACCCGCTGGCGGTGATGCAGGGCAGTCTGGAGCGACTGCTGATGCTGACATCTGGTCCGGACTGAAGGACCTGACAACGATTACGGACATGTCGTCTACTGTCACTGCATATGATTCTCTCAACATTGATAGAATGGTGGAGGATTATATGAGTGACCGCATCCAAGTAGGCACGTCACACAGTCCGTACTTATACTGGCAGGAAAAAGAGGCAATTTGGAGGCCCTTGCACAAACTGGCTTTATTCTACCTAAGTTGCCCTCCCACAAGTGTGTACTCCGAAAGAGTGTTTAGTGCCGCCGCTCACCTTGTCAGCAATCGGCGTACGAGGTTACATCCAGAAAATGTGGAGAAGATGATGTTCATTAAAATGAATTATAATCAATTCCTCCGCGGAGACATTGACCAGCAGCAATTGCCTCCACAAAGTACACAGGGAGCTGAGATGGTGGATTCCAGTGGGGACGAATTGATAATCTGTGAGGAGGGGGATGTACACGGTGATATATCGGAGGGTGAAGATGAGGTGGACATCTTGCCTCTGTAGAGCCAGTTTGTGCAAGGAGAGATTAATTGCTTCTTTTTTGGGGGGGGTCCAAACCAACCCGTCATATCAGTCACAGTCGTGTGGCAGACCCTGTCACTGAAATGATGGGTTGGTTAAAGTGTGCATGTCCTGTTTTGTTTATACAACATAAGGGTGGGTGGGAGGGCCCAAGGATAATTCCATCTTGCACCTCTTTTTTCTTTTCTTTTTCTTTGCATCATGTGCTGATTGGGGAGGGTTTTTTGGAAGGGACATCCTGCGTGACACTGCAGTGCCACTCCTAGATGGGCCCGGTGTTTGTGTCGGCCACTAGGGTCGCTTATCTTTCTCACACAGTCAGCTACCTCATTGCGCCTCTTTTTTTCTTTGCGTCATGTGCTGTTTGGGGAGGGTTTTTTGGAAGGGACATCCTGCGTGACACTGCAGTGCCACTCCTAGATGGGCCCGGTGTTTGTGTCGGCCACTAGGGTCGCTTATCTTACTCACACAGCGACCTCGGTGCAAATTTTAGGACTAAAAATAATATTGTGAGGTGTGATGTGTTCAGAATAGGCTGAAAATGAGTGTAAATTATGTTTTTTGAGGTTAATAATACTTTGGGATCAAAATTACCCCCAAATTCTATGATTTAAGCTGTTTTTTAGGGTTTTTTGAAAAAAACACCCGAATCCAAAACACACCCGAATCCGACAAAAAAAATTCGGTGAGGTTTTGCCAAAACGCGGTCGAACCCAAAACACGGCCGCGGAACCGAACCCAAAACCAAAACACAAAACCCGAAAAATTTCAGGCGCTCATCTCTAGTAGTAACCAGAGGCACTTAGCATATTCCTGGCCAGGGCTATGAGCTTACCCACCGCATCAAGGTAGCCTCTCATTGGGTAAGTCCCTAACACTAACTATAGGGTTCAGGTCCGGGGGGCAGGACACCCCAGAGCCACCCAGCCAGACAACCCCAGGGCATCGCAGGAGTGATAAAAATATAAGGTTAAAGAGGTAGGAGCAGCTGTTGCTGCATGTGTGAATAATGTGAGGAGTAAAAGAAAATGATGTGAAGGTGTTACATATATATAAAACAAACTATAAGTGCCATGGAGTGATGAAATAGTGTTAAATTGCGATGCCCCAGGGACACCTAGCCACGGCAGGCACAGGGAGCCCCGCACCCCAGAGAATTCCCCCCATTATGGACTGCCATATTAAACAAAATGTAGGAGTCTTACCACAGTGTGCTCATTCCAAATGTAAAGGCTAGAGTGTTGGACTATTTAAAATCAGAGGGGTGGGTGGGGCAGGGTGCTAACTTAGGGTGAAGGTGTCTCCTACCTTCAAAAATGTATGAATACATTAGTTACAGAGGGAAAAGGGCCCTAATTTGCACACCTTAATTAGGTAGTGAGGTGCTACTCTGCTTGAGACTTAGTAAAGTGTACAAAGGGAAAAGGTAGCAGGTGCACTATCTCACACTAGCTCAACCTGTAGTAACCAGAGGCACTTAGCATATTCCTGGCCAGGGCTATGAGCTTACCCACCGCATCAAGGTAGCCTCTCATTGGGTAAGTCCCTAACACTAACTATAGCGTTCAGGTCCGGGGGGCAGGACACCCCAGAGCCACCCAGCCAGACAACCCCAGGGCATCGCAGGAGTGATAAAAATATAGGGTTAAAGAGGTAGGAGCAGCTGTTGCTGCATGTGTGAATAATGTGAGGAGTAAAAGAAAATTATGTGAAGGTGTTACATATATATAAAACAAACTATAAGTGCCATGGAGTGATGAAATAGTGTTAAATTGCGATGCCCCAGGGACACCCAGCCACGGCAGGCACAGGGAGCCCCGCACCCCAGAGAATTCCCCCCATTATGGACTGCCATATTAAACAAAATGTGGGAGTCTTACCACAGTGTGCTCATTCCAAATGTAAAGGCTAGAGTGTTGGACTATTTAAAATCAGAGGGGTGGGTGGGGCAGGGTGCTAACTTAGGGTGAAGGTGTCTCCTACCTTCAAAAATGTATGAATACATTAGTTACAGAGGGAAAAGGGCCCTAATTTGCACACCTTAATTAGGTAGTGAGGTGCTACTCTGCTTGAGACTTAGTAAAGTGTACAAAGGGAAAAGGTAGCAGGTGCACTATCTCACACTAGCTCAACCTGTAGTAACCAGAGGCACTTAGCATATTCCTGGCCAGGGCTATGAGCTTACCCACCGCATCAAGGTAGCCTCTCATTGGGTAAGTCCCTAACACTAACTATAGCGTTCAGGTCCGGGGGGCAGGACACCCCAGAGCCACCCAGCCAGACAACCCCAGGGCATCGCAGGAGTGATAAAAATATAGGGTTAAAGAGGTAGGAGCAGCTGTTGCTGCTTGTGTGAATAATGTGAGGAGTAAAAGAAAATTATGTGAAGGTGTTACATATATATAAAACAAACTATAAGTGCCATGGAGTGATGAAATAGTGTTAAATTGCGATGCCCCAGGGACACCTAGCCACGGCAGGCACAGGGAGCCCCGCACCCCAGAGAATTCCCCCCATTATGGACTGCCATATTAAACAAAATGTAGGAGTCTTACCACAGTGTGCTCATTCCAAATGTAAAGGCTAGAGTGTTGGACTATTTAAAATCAGAGGGGTGGGTGGGGTAGGGTGCTAAATTAGGGTGAAGGTGTCTCCTACCTTCAAAAATGTATGAATACATCAGTTACAGAGGGAAAAGGGCCCTAATTTGCACACCTTAATTAGGTAGTGAGGTGCTACTCTGCTTGAGACTTAGTAAAGTGTACAGAGGGAAAAGGTAGCAGGTGCACTATCTCACACTAGCTCAACCTGTAGTAACCAGAGGCACTTAGCATATTCCTGGCCAGGGCTATGAGCTTACCCACCGCATCAAGGTAGCCTCTCATTGGGTAAGTCCCTAACACTAACTATAGGGGTTCAGGTCCGGGGGGCAGGACACCCCAGAGCCACCCAGCCAGACAACCCCAGGGCATCGCAGGAGTGATAAAAATATAGGGTTAAAGAGGTAGGAGCAGCTGTTGCTGCATGTGTGAATAATGTGAGGAGTAAAAGAAAATTATGTGAAGGTGTTACATATATATAAAACAAACTATAAGTGCCATGGAGTGATGAAATAGTGTTAAATTGCGATGCCCCAGGGACACCCAGCCACGGCAGGCACAGGGAGCCCCGCACCCCAGAGAATTCCCCCCATTATGGACTGCCATATTAAACAAAATGTGGGAGTCTTACCACAGTGTGCTCATTCCAAATGTAAAGGCTAGAGTGTTGGACTATTTAAAATCAGAGGGGTGGGTGGGGCAGGGTGCTAAATTAGGGTGAAGGTGTCTCCTACCTTCAAAAATGCATGAATACATTAGTTACAGAGGGAAAAGGGCCCTAATTTGCACACCTTAATTAGGTAGTGAGGTGCTACTCTGCTTGAGACTTAGTAAAGTGTACAAAGGGAAAAGGTAGCAGGTGCACTATCTCACACTAGCTCAACCTGTAGTAACCAGAGGCACTTAGCATATTCCTGGCCAGGGCTATGAGCTTACCCACCGCATCAAGGTAGCCTCTCATTGGGTAAGTCCCTAACACTAACTATAGGGTTCAGGTCCGGGGGGCAGGACACCCCAGAGCCACCCAGCCAGACAACCCCAGGGCATCGCAGGAGTGATAAAAATATAGGGTTAAAGAGGTAGGAGCAGCTGTTGCTGCTTGTGTGAATAATGTGAGGAGTAAAAGAAAATTATGTGAAGGTGTTACATATATATAAAACAAACTATAAGTGCCATGGAGTGATGAAATAGTGTTAAATTGCGATGCCCCAGGGACACCTAGCCACGGCAGGCACAGGGAGCCCCACACCCCAGAGAATTCCCCCCATTATGGACTGCCATATTAAACAAAATGTAGGAGTCTTACCACAGTGTGCTCATTCCAAATGTAAAGGCTAGAGTGTTGGACTATTTAAAATCAGAAAGGTGGGTGGGGTAGGGTGCTAAATTAGGGTGAAGGTGTCTCCTACCTTCAAAAATGTATGAATACATCAGTTACAGAGGGAAAAGGGCCCTAATTTGCACACCTTAATTAGGTAGTGAGGTGCTACTCTGCTTGAGACTTAGTAAAGTGTACAGAGGGAAAAGGTAGCAGGTGCACTATCTCACACTAGCTCAACCTGTAGTAACCAGAGGCACTTAGCATATTCCTGGCCAGGGCTATGAGCTTACCCACCGCATCAAGGTAGCCTCTCATTGGGTAAGTCCCTAACACTAACTATAGGGTTCAGGTCCGGGGGGCAGGACACCCCAGAGCCACCCAGCCAGACAACCCCAGGGCATCGCAGGAGTGATAAAAATATAGGGTTAAAGAGGTAGGAGCAGCTGTTGCTGCATGTGTGAATAATGTGAGGAGTAAAAGAAAATTATGTGAAGGTGTTACATATATATAAAACAAACTATAAGTGCCATGGAGTGATGAAATAGTGTTAAATTGCGATGCCCCAGGGACACCTAGCCACGGCAGGCACAGGGAGCCCCGCACCCCAGAGAATTCCCCCCATTATGGACTGCCATATTAAACAAAATGTAGGAGTCTTACCACAGTGTGCTCATTCCAAATGTAAAGGCTAGAGTGTTGGACTATTTAAAATCAGAGGGGTGGGTGGGGCAGGGTGCTAACTTAGGGTGAAGGTGTCTCCTACCTTCAAAAATGTATGAATACATCAGTTACAGAGGGAAAAGGGCCCTAATTTGCACACCTTAATTAGGTAGTGAGGTGCTACTCTGCTTGAGACTTAGTAAAGTGTACAAAGGGAAAAGGTAGCAGGTGCACTATCTCACACTAGCTCAACCTGTAGTAACCAGAGGCACTTAGCATATTCCTGGCCAGGGCTATGAGCTTACCCACCGCATCAAGGTAGCCTCTCATTGGGTAAGTCCCTAACACTAACTATAGGGTTCAGGTCCGGGGGGCAGGACACCCCAGAGCCACCCAGCCAGACAACCCCAGGGCATCGCAGGAGTGATAAAAATATAGGGTTAAAGAGGTAGGAGCAGCTGTTGCTGCTTGTGTGAATAATGTGAGGAGTAAAAGAAAATTATGTGAAGGTGTTACATATATATAAAACAAACTATAAGTGCCATGGAGTGATGAAATAGTGTTAAATTGCGATGCCCCAGGGACACCTAGCCACGGCAGGCACAGGGACCCCCGCACCCCAGAGAATTCCCCCCATTATGGACTGCCATATTAAACAAAATGTGGGAGTCTTACCACAGTGTGCTCATTCCAAATGTAAAGGCTAGAGTGTTGGACTATTTAAAATCAGAAAGGTGGGTGGGGTAGGGTGCTAAATTAGGGTGAAGGTGTCTCCTACCTTCAAAAATGTATGAATACATCAGTTACAGAGGGAAAAGGGCCCTAATTTGCACACCTTAATTAGGTAGTGAGGTGCTACTCTGCTTGAGACTTAGTTAAGTGTACAGAGGGAAAAGGTAGCAGGTGCACTATCTCACACTAGCTCAACCTGTAGTAACCAGAGGCACTTAGCATATTCCTGGCCAGGGCTATAAGATTACCCACCGCATCAAGGTAGCCTCTCATTGGGTAAGTCCCTAACACTAACTATAGGGTTCAGGTCCGGGGGGCAGGACACCCCAGAGCCACCCAGCCAGACAACCCCAGGGCATCGCAGGAGTGATAAAAATATAGGGTTAAAGAGGTAGGAGCAGCTGTTGCTGCATGTGTGAATAATGTGAGGAGTAAAAGAAAATTATGTGAAGGTGTTACATATATATAAAACAAACTATAAGTGCCATGGAGTGATGAAATAGTGTTAAATTGCGATGCCCCAGGGACACCTAGCCACGGCAGGCACAGGGAGCCCCGCACCCCAGAGAATTCCCCCCATTATGGACTGCCATATTAAACAAAATGTAGGAGTCTTACCACAGTGTGCTCATTCCAAATGTAAAGGCTAGAGTGTTGGACTATTTAAAATCAGAGGGGTGGGTGGGGTAGGGTGCTAAATTAGGGTGAAGGTGTCTCCTACCTTCAAAAATGTATGAATACATCAGTTACAGAGGGAAAAGGGCCCTAATTTGCACACCTTAATTAGGTAGTGAGGTGCTACTCTGCTTGAGACTTAGTAAAGTGTACAGAGGGAAAAGGTAGCAGGTGCACTATCTCACACTAGCTCAACCTGTAGTAACCAGAGGCACTTAGCATATTCCTGGCCAGGGCTATGAGCTTACCCACCGCATCAAGGTAGCCTCTCATTGGGTAAGTCCCTAACACTAACTATAGGGGTTCAGGTCCGGGGGGCAGGACACCCCAGAGCCACCCAGCCAGACAACCCCAGGGCATCGCAGGAGTGATAAAAATATAGGGTTAAAGAGGTAGGAGCAGCTGTTGCTGCATGTGTGAATAATGTGAGGAGTAAAAGAAAATTATGTGAAGGTGTTACATATATATAAAACAAACTATAAGTGCCATGGAGTGATGAAATAGTGTTAAATTGCGATGCCCCAGGGACACCCAGCCACGGCAGGCACAGGGAGCCCCGCACCCCAGAGAATTCCCCCCATTATGGACTGCCATATTAAACAAAATGTGGGAGTCTTACCACAGTGTGCTCATTCCATATGTAAAGGCTAGAGTGTTGGACTATTTAAAATCAGAGGGGTGGGTGGGGCAGGGTGCTAAATTAGGGTGAAGGTGTCTCCTACCTTCAAAAATGTATGAATACATTAGTTACAGAGGGAAAAGGGCCCTAATTTGCACACCTTAATTAGGTAGTGAGGTGCTACTCTGCTTGAGACTTAGTAAAGTGTACAAAGGGAAAAGGTAGCAGGTGCACTATCTCACACTAGCTCAACCTGTAGTAACCAGAGGCACTTAGCATATTCCTGGCCAGGGCTATGAGCTTACCCACCGCATCAAGGTAGCCTCTCATTGGGTAAGTCCCTAACACTAACTATAGGGTTCAGGTCCGGGGGGCAGGACACCCCAGAGCCACCCAGCCAGACAACCCCAGGGCATCGCAGGAGTGATAAAAATATAGGGTTAAAGAGGTAGGAGCAGCTGTTGCTGCTTGTGTGAATAATGTGAGGAGTAAAAGAAAATTATGTGAAGGTGTTACATATATATAAAACAAACTATAAGTGCCATGGAGTGATGAAATAGTGTTAAATTGCGATGCCCCAGGGACACCTAGCCACGGCAGGCACAGGGAGCCCCGCACCCCAGAGAATTCCCCCCATTATGGACTGCCATATTAAACAAAATGTAGGAGTCTTACCACAGTGTGCTCATTCCAAATGTAAAGGCTAGAGTGTTGGACTATTTAAAATCAGAAAGGTGGGTGGGGTAGGGTGCTAAATTAGGGTGAAGGTGTCTCCTACCTTCAAAAATGTATGAATACATCAGTTACAGAGGGAAAAGGGCCCTAATTTGCACACCTTAATTAGGTAGTGAGGTGCTACTCTGCTTGAGACTTAGTAAAGTGTACAGAGGGAAAAGGTAGCAGGTGCACTATCTCACACTAGCTCAACCTGTAGTAACCAGAGGCACTTAGCATATTCCTGGCCAGGGCTATGAGCTTACCCACCGCATCAAGGTAGCCTCTCATTGGGTAAGTCCCTAACACTAACTATAGGGTTCAGGTCCGGGGGGCAGGACACCCCAGAGCCACCCAGCCAGACAACCCCAGGGCATCGCAGGAGTGATAAAAATATAGGGTTAAAGAGGTAGGAGCAGCTGTTGCTGCTTGTGTGAATAATGTGAGGAGTAAAAGAAAATTATGTGAAGGTGTTACATATATATAAAACAAACTATAAGTGCCATGGAGTGATGAAATAGTGTTAAATTGCGATGCCCCAGGGACACCTAGCCACGGCAGGCACAGGGAGCCCCGCACCCCAGAGAATTCCCCCCATTATGGACTGCCATATTAAACAAAATGTAGGAGTCTTACCACAGTGTGCTCATTCCAAATGTAAAGGCTAGAGTGTTGGACTATTTAAAATCAGAAAGGTGGGTGGGGTAGGGTGCTAAATTAGGGTGAAGGTGTCTCCTACCTTCAAAAATGTATGAATACATCAGTTACAGAGGGAAAAGGGCCCTAATTTGCACACCTTAATTAGGTAGTGAGGTGCTACTCTGCTTGAGACTTAGTAAAGTGTACAGAGGGAAAAGGTAGCAGGTGCACTATCTCACACTAGCTCAACCTGTAGTAACCAGAGGCACTTAGCATATTCCTGGCCAGGGCTATGAGCTTACCCACCGCATCAAGGTAGCCTCTCATTGGGTAAGTCCCTAACACTAACTATAGGGTTCAGGTCCGGGGGGCAGGACACCCCAGAGCCACCCAGCCAGACAACCCCAGGGCATCGCAGGAGTGATAAAAATATAGGGTTAAAGAGGTAGGAGCAGCTGTTGCTGCTTGTGTGAATAATGTGAGGAGTAAAAGAAAATTATGTGAAGGTGTTACATATATATAAAACAAACTATAAGTGCCATGGAGTGATGAAATAGTGTTAAATTGCGATGCCCCAGGGACACCTAGCCACGGCAGGCACAGGGAGCCCCGCACCCCAGAGAATTCCCCCCATTATGGACTGCCATATTAAACAAAATGTAGGAGTCTTACCACAGTGTGCTCATTCCAAATGTAAAGGCTAGAGTGTTGGACTATTTAAAATCAGAAAGGTGGGTGGGGTAGGGTGCTAAATTAGGGTGAAGGTGTCTCCTACCTTCAAAAATGTATGAATACATCAGTTACAGAGGGAAAAGGGCCCTAATTTGCACACCTTAATTAGGTAGTGAGGTGCTACTCTGCTTGAGACTTAGTAAAGTGTACAGAGGGAAAAGGTAGCAGGTGCACTATCTCACACTAGCTCAACCTGTAGTAACCAGAGGCACTTAGCATATTCCTGGCCAGGGCTATGAGCTTACCCACCGCATCAAGGTAGCCTCTCATTGGGTAAGTCCCTAACACTAACTATAGGGTTCAGGTCCGGGGGGCAGGACACCCCAGAGCCACCCAGCCAGACAACCCCAGGGCATCGCAGGAGTGATAAAAATATAGGGTTAAAGAGGTAGGAGCAGCTGTTGCTGCTTGTGTGAATAATGTGAGGAGTAAAAGAAAATTATGTGAAGGTGTTACATATATATAAAACAAACTATAAGTGCCATGGAGTGATGAAATAGTGTTAAATTGCGATGCCCCAGGGACACCTAGCCACGGCAGGCACAGGGAGCCCCGCACCCCAGAGAATTCCCCCCATTATGGACTGCCATATTAAACAAAATGTAGGAGTCTTACCACAGTGTGCTCATTCCAAATGTAAAGGCTAGAGTGTTGGACTATTTAAAATCAGAGGGGTGGGTGGGGTAGGGTGCTAAATTAGGGTGAAGGTGTCTCCTACCTTCAAAAATGTATGAATACATCAGTTAGAGGGAAAAGGGCCCTAATTTGCACACCTTAATTAGGTAGTGAGGTGCTACTCTGCTTGAGACTTAGTAAAGTGTACAGAGGGAAAAGGTAGCAGGTGCACTATCTCACACTAGCTCAACCTGTAGTAACCAGAGGCACTTAGCATATTCCTGGCCAGGGCTATGAGCTTACCCACCGCATCAAGGTAGCCTCTCATTGGGTAAGTCCCTAACACTAACTATAGGGGTTCAGGTCCGGGGGGCAGGACACCCCAGAGCCACCCAGCCAGACAACCCCAGGGCATCGCAGGAGTGATAAAAATATAGGGTTAAAGAGGTAGGAGCAGCTGTTGCTGCATGTGTGAATAATGTGAGGAGTAAAAGAAAATTATGTGAAGGTGTTACATATATATAAAACAAACTATAAGTGCCATGGAGTGATGAAATAGTGTTAAATTGCGATGCCCCAGGGACACCCAGCCACGGCAGGCACAGGGAGCCCCGCACCCCAGAGAATTCCCCCCATTATGGACTGCCATATTAAACAAAATGTGGGAGTCTTACCACAGTGTGCTCATTCCAAATGTAAAGGCTAGAGTGTTGGACTATTTAAAATCAGAGGGGTGGGTGGGGCAGGGTGCTAAATTAGGGTGAAGGTGTCTCCTACCTTCAAAAATGTATGAATACATTAGTTACAGAGGGAAAAGGGCCCTAATTTGCACACCTTAATTAGGTAGTGAGGTGCTACTCTGCTTGAGACTTAGTAAAGTGTACAAAGGGAAAAGGTAGCAGGTGCACTATCTCACACTAGCTCAACCTGTAGTAACCAGAGGCACTTAGCATATTCCTGGCCAGGGCTATGAGCTTACCCACCGCATCAAGGTAGCCTCTCATTGGGTAAGTCCCTAACACTAACTATAGGGTTCAGGTCCGGGGGGCAGGACACCCCAGAGCCACCCAGCCAGACAACCCCAGGGCATCGCAGGAGTGATAAAAATATAGGGTTAAAGAGGTAGGAGCAGCTGTTGCTGCTTGTGTGAATAATGTGAGGAGTAAAAGAAAATTATGTGAAGGTGTTACATATATATAAAACAAACTATAAGTGCCATGGAGTGATGAAATAGTGTTAAATTGCGATGCCCCAGGGACACCTAGCCACGGCAGGCACAGGGAGCCCCACACCCCAGAGAATTCCCCCCATTATGGACTGCCATATTAAACAAAATGTAGGAGTCTTACCACAGTGTGCTCATTCCAAATGTAAAGGCTAGAGTGTTGGACTATTTAAAATCAGAAAGGTGGGTGGGGTAGGGTGCTAAATTAGGGTGAAGGTGTCTCCTACCTTCAAAAATGTATGAATACATCAGTTACAGAGGGAAAAGGGCCCTAATTTGCACACCTTAATTAGGTAGTGAGGTGCTACTCTGCTTGAGACTTAGTAAAGTGTACAGAGGGAAAAGGTAGCAGGTGCACTATCTCACACTAGCTCAACCTGTAGTAACCAGAGGCACTTAGCATATTCCTGGCCAGGGCTATGAGCTTACCCACCGCATCAAGGTAGCCTCTCATTGGGTAAGTCCCTAACACTAACTATAGGGTTCAGGTCCGGGGGGCAGGACACCCCAGAGCCACCCAGCCAGACAACCCCAGGGCATCGCAGGAGTGATAAAAATATAGGGTTAAAGAGGTAGGAGCAGCTGTTGCTGCATGTGTGAATAATGTGAGGAGTAAAAGAAAATTATGTGAAGGTGTTACATATATATAAAACAAACTATAAGTGCCATGGAGTGATGAAATAGTGTTAAATTGCGATGCCCCAGGGACACCTAGCCACGGCAGGCACAGGGAGCCCCGCACCCCAGAGAATTCCCCCCATTATGGACTGCCATATTAAACAAAATGTAGGAGTCTTACCACAGTGTGCTCATTCCAAATGTAAAGGCTAGAGTGTTGGACTATTTAAAATCAGAGGGGTGGGTGGGGTAGGGTGCTAAATTAGGGTGAAGGTGTCTCCTACCTTCAAAAATGTATGAATACATCAGTTACAGAGGGAAAAGGGCCCTAATTTGCACACCTTAATTAGGTAGTGAGGTGCTACTCTGCTTGAGACTTAGTAAAGTGTACAAAGGGAAAAGGTAGCAGGTGCACTATCTCACACTATCTCAACCTGTAGTAACCAGAGGCACTTAGCATATTCCTGGCCAGGGCTATGAGCTTACCCACCGCATCAAGGTAGCCTCTCATTGGGTAAGTCCCTAACACTAACTATAGGGGTTCAGGTCCGGGGGCAGGACACCCCAGAGCCACCCAGCCAGACAACCCCAGGGCATCGCAGGAGTGATAAAAATATAGGGTTAAAGAGGTAGGAGCAGCTGTTGCTGCTTGTGTGAATAATGTGAGGAGTAAAAGAAAATTATGTGAAGGTGTTACATATATATAAAACAAACTATAAGTGCCATGGAGTGATGAAATAGTGTTAAATTGCGATGCCCCAGGGACACCTAGCCACGGCAGGCACAGGGAGCCCCGCACCCCAGAGAATTCCCCCCATTATGGACTGCCATATTAAACAAAATGTAGGAGTCTTACCACAGTGTGCTCATTCCAAATGTAAAGGCTAGAGTGTTGGACTATTTAAAATCAGAAAGGTGGGTGGGGTAGGGTGCTAAATTAGGGTGAAGGTGTCTCCTACCTTCAAAAATGTATGAATACATCAGTTACAGAGGGAAAAGGGCCCTAATTTGCACACCTTAATTAGGTAGTGAGGTGCTACTCTGCTTGAGACTTAGTTAAGTGTACAGAGGGAAAAGGTAGCAGGTGCACTATCTCACACTAGCTCAACCTGTAGTAACCAGAGGCACTTAGCATATTCCTGGCCAGGGCTATAAGATTACCCACCGCATCAAGGTAGCCTCTCATTGGGTAAGTCCCTAACACTAACTATAGGGTTCAGGTCCGGGGGGCAGGACACCCCAGAGCCACCCAGCCAGACAACCCCAGGGCATCGCAGGAGTGATAAAAATATAGGGTTAAAGAGGTAGGAGCAGCTGTTGCTGCATGTGTGAATAATGTGAGGAGTAAAAGAAAATTATGTGAAGGTGTTACATATATATAAAACAAACTATAAGTGCCATGGAGTGATGAAATAGTGTTAAATTGCGATGCCCCAGGGACACCTAGCCACGGCAGGCACAGGGAGCCCCGCACCCCAGAGAATTCCCCCCATTATGGACTGCCATATTAAACAAAATGTAGGAGTCTTACCACAGTGTGCTCATTCCAAATGTAAAGGCTAGAGTGTTGGACTATTTAAAATCAGAGGGGTGGGTGGGGTAGGGTGCTAAATTAGGGTGAAGGTGTCTCCTACCTTCAAAAATGTATGAATACATCAGTTACAGAGGGAAAAGGGCCCTAATTTGCACACCTTAATTAGGTAGTGATGTGCTACTCTGCTTGAGACTTAGTAAAGTGTACAGAGGGAAAAGGTAGCAGGTGCACTATCTCACACTAGCTCAACCTGTAGTAACCAGAGGCACTTAGCATATTCCTGGCCAGGGCTATGAGCTTACCCACCGCATCAAGGTAGCCTCTCATTGGGTAAGTCCCTAACACTAACTATAGGGGTTCAGGTCCGGGGGGCAGGACACCCCAGAGCCACCCAGCCAGACAACCCCAGGGCATCGCAGGAGTGATAAAAATATAGGGTTAAAGAGGTAGGAGCAGCTGTTGCTGCTTGTGTGAATAATGTGAGGAGTAAAAGAAAATTATGTGAAGGTGTTACATATATATAAAACAAACTATAAGTGCCATGGAGTGATGAAATAGTGTTAAATTGCGATGCCCCAGGGACACCGAGCCACGGCAGGCACAGGGAGCCCCGCACCCCAGAGAATTCCCCCCATTATGGGCTGCCATATTAAACAAAATGTGGGAGTCTTACCACAGTGTGCTCATTCCAAATGTAAAGGCTAGATTGTTGGACTATTTAAAATCAGAGGGGTGGGTGGGGCAGGGTGCTAAATTAGGGTGAAGGTGTCTCCTACCTTCAAAAATGTATGAATACATTAGTTACAGAGGGAAAAGGGCCCTAATTTGCACACCTTAATTAGGTAGTGAGGTGCTACTCTGCTTGAGACTTAGTAAAGTGTACAAAGGGAAAAGGTAGCAGGTGCACTATCTCACACTAGCTCAACCTGTAGTAACCAGAGGCACTTAGCATATACCTGGCCAGGGCTATGAGCTTACCCACCGCATCAAGGTAGCCTCTCATTGGGTAAGTCCCTAACACTAACTATAGGGTTCAGGTCCGGGGGGCAGGACACCCCAGAGCCACCCAGCCAGACAACCCCAGGGCATCGCAGGAGTGATAAAAAATATAGGGTTAAAGAGGTAGGAGCAGCTGTTGCTGCTTGTGTGAATAATGTGAGGAGTAAAAGAAAATTATGTGAAGGTGTTACATATATATAAAACAAACTATAAGTGCCATGGAGTGATGAAATAGTGTTAAATTGCGATGCCCCAGGGACACCTAGCCACGGCAGGCACAGGGAGCCCCGCACCCCAGAGAATTCCCCCCATTATGGACTGCCATATTAAACAAAATGTAGGAGTCTTACCACAGTGTGCTCATTCCAAATGTAAAGGCTAGAGTGTTGGACTATTTAAAATCAGAAAGGTGGGTGGGGTAGGGTGCTAAATTAGGGTGAAGGTGTCTCCTACCTTCAAAAATGTATGAATACATCAGTTACAGAGGGAAAAGGGCCCTAATTTGCACACCTTAATTAGGTAGTGAGGTGCTACTCTGCTTGAGACTTAGTAAAGTGTACAGAGGGAAAAGGTAGCAGGTGCACTATCTCACACTAGCTCAACCTGTAGTAACCAGAGGCACTTAGCATATTCCTGGCCAGGGCTATGAGCTTACCCACCGCATCAAGGTAGCCTCTCATTGGGTAAGTCCCTAACACTAACTATAGGGTTCAGGTCCGGGGGGCAGGACACCCCAGAGCCACCCAGCCAGACAACCCCAGGGCATCGCAGGAGTGATAAAAATATAGGGTTAAAGAGGTAGGAGCAGCTGTTGCTGCATGTGTGAATAATGTGAGGAGTAAAAGAAAATTATGTGAAGGTGTTACATATATATAAAACAAACTATAAGTGCCATGGAGTGATGAAATAGTGTTAAATTGCGATGCCACAGGGACACCTAGCCACAGCAGGCACAGGGAGCCCCGCACCCCAGAGAATTCCCCCCATTATGGACTGCCATATTAAACAAAATGTAGGAGTCTTACCACAGTGTGCTCATTCCAAATGTAAAGGCTAGAGTGTTGGACTATTTAAAATCAGAGGGGTGGGTGGGGTAGGGTGCTAAATTGGGGTGAAGGTGTCTCCTACCTTCAAAAATGTATGAATACATCAGTTACAGAGGGAAAAGGGCCCTAATTTGCACACCTTAATTAGGTAGTGAGGTGCTACTCTGCTTGAGACTTAGTAAAGTGTACAAAGGGAAAAGGTAGCAGGTGCACTATCTCACACTAGCTCAACCTGTAGTAACCAGAGGCACTTAGCATATTCCTGGCCAGGGCTATGAGCTTACCCACCGCATCAAGGTAGCCTCTCATTGGGTAAGTCCCTAACACTAACTATAGGGGTTCAGGTCCGGGGGGCAGGACACCCCAGAGTCACCCAGCCAGACAACCCCAGGGCATCGCAGGAGTGATAAAAATATAGGGTTAAAGAGGTAGGAGCAGCTGTTGCTGCATGTGTGAATAATGTGAGGAGTAAAAGAAAATTATGTGAAGGTGTTACATATATATAAAACAAACTATAAGTGCCATGGAGTGATGAAATAGTGTTAAATTGCGATGCCCCAGGGACACCCAGCCACGGCAGGCACAGGGAGCCCCGCACCCCAGAGAATTCCCCCCATTATGGACTGCCATATTAAACAAAATGTAGGAGTCTTACCACAGTGTGCTCATTCCAAATGTAAAGGCTAGAGTGTTGGACTATTTAAAATCAGAGGGGTGGGTGGGGCAGGGTGCTAAATTAGGGTGAAGGTGTCTCCTACCTTCAAAAATGTATGAATACATCAGTTACAGAGGGAAAAGGGCCCTAATTTGCACACCTTAATTAGGTAGTGAGGTGCTACTCTGCTTGAGACTTAGTAAAGTGTACAAAGGGAAAAGGTAGCAGGTGCACTATCTCACACTAGCTCAACCTGTAGTAACCAGAGGCACTTAGCATATTACTGGCCAGGGCTATGAGCTTACCCACCGCATCAAGGTAGCCTCTCATTGGGTAAGTCCCTAACACTAACTATAGGGGTTCAGGTAAGGGGGGCAGGACACCCCAGAGCCACCCAGCCAGACAACCCCAGGGCATTGCAGGAGTGATAAAAATATAGGGTTAAAGAGGTAGGAGAAGCTGTTGCTGCATGTGTGAATAATGTGAGGAGTAAAAGAAAATTATTTGAAGGTGTTATATATATATAAAACAAACTATAAGGGCCATGGAGTGATGAAATAGTGTTAAATTGCGATGCCCCAGGGACACCCAGCCACGGCAGGCACAGGGAGCCCCACACCCCAGAGAATTCCCCCCATTATGGACTGCCATATTAAACAAAATGTAGGAGTCTTACCACAGTGTGCTCATTCCAAATGTAAAGGCTAGAGTGTTGGACTATTTAAAATCAGAGGGGTGGGTGGGGCAGGGTGCTAAATTAGGGTGAAGGTGTCTCCTACCTTAAAAAATGTATGAATACATCAGTTACAGAGGGAAAAGGGCCCTAATTTGCACACCTTAATTAGGTAGTGAGGTGCTACTCTGCTTGGGACTTAGTAAAGTCCATGGCACTTATAGTTTGTTTTATATATATGTAACACCTTCACATAATTTTCTTTTACTCCTCACATTATTCACACATGCAGCAACAGCTG